>NW_015094509.1:12917971-13138637 GCF_001431845.1 Calidris pugnax
TTTTTTTTTTTTTTTTTTTTTCCAAAATAAAGAGTTAGTTGTGCCTCGAGGAAAAGGAAGGTGATGCTGCCAGAGAAGTTTCTGCTGACATAGGTGGCAACATATCCAACACCTTGCTCTTCTGACTTTTGCACCAGTCACCTTCAAGGGGGGGATGCTTCAGCAATTTTATACCTATTGGTTTTCTCAAATAACTTATCCTGTTTTCTGAGAAACTGCAGTACCTTATGTCATCATTGACATTATTATTTATATCCAAGAAGAGCCACAAAGCATCAGAGCCTTTAGTTAAAGTTTTTTACAAACAAAAAAGGCAGTCTTGCCTATTAATGTAAGATGCTTAAAATATAATACATGCTTGGGAATGGTGCTCTTTAGTGGGAATAGGTGATAGATGATCATCATCAGTGATGTTCATCTAGACAATCAATAGATGATCATCAAATTATTGAATAAACTGGGATTAAAATTTTCAGTGTCAAAGTTCCACCAATGCTCCTGGGATCAGTGGGTTTGGGTTGTGTTGTGGGTTGGTTTTTTTGTTTGTTTGTTTGTTTGTTTTTTGTTTGGGGTTTTTTTTTCTTTGGTGGTTGGGCTCTATGATCTCAAAGGTCCCTTCCAACCATGAAGATTCTGTGATTCTGTGGTAAGTGACTGTGTCATTTTCAAATATGGGACCTGGACTTCCAGGTCACAACCTAAATACTTCTGAAAATTAAGGAGCTTGAACCTTGCTACTTTTAAGAGGAAAGGAACCCCTGACTCAGATCTTTATAGTGTATTTACAGATGTAGGCTCCACATTGTATAATCGGTTATCTAAATGGCTTGAGATACTTAATGTGTGCACTAGGGCAGAGGCTGAGTTGCACTCCTTAATCTCATCCATTTTCCATCACTGAGCTGTGTATCTGACAGTGTAGGTATAGCTCAGGCTCCCAGTCAGCCTGGCAATCATAAACAGGGAACTGGGGTGTGATTTCCCAAGACATGCAGGGAATGTGCGTGCCCCACATCCATTGATTTTCAATTGGAGTGGACACTTGGCTAACTTAGAGGCTTTAGAAACTCCCAATCAAGACAGCTTACTTGAAGCACGCATTTGTTATCTTCTCAATGTAAAAAGACTGATGTTAGTGAGTGGCAGGGGGAATAATTGCTTGGGAAGGAAAATGTACTTCAGGCTGATGATATTTGTGCTGCTTGCCCAGCTGCAAGGCTGTGATTCTGGAACAAAAGGCCATGGAAAGGAAGAAGGAGGTTCCCTTTGACTCTTCTTTGCAGCTGTATAAGTGAAGGAGCAACAACAATTAAAAACAAAAAAAAAAAACTATGCAAAACAAAAAATGAAATGCCTCAAGAGCAACTAGTGAATTGAGACAAAAATGTCACTGCCCAAACCTGCCATGAAATGTGGTGCCATGAAAATAGCACTTCTTTGCCTGGAGGCAACAAGACATTTTACCTGGTGTCACTTTATCTGGTGTGACATGGAGATGTGAAGTCCCCTTGAGCATCTTACAAATTTAGGAGGGAATCTGTAGACAAAAATCCTCCTGTCAGTCAAGATCATGTAATCATAGCCTCTTCCTGATGGAGAAAACAGTTGTATGTAGATTGCACATTTACATTTAAATATCAACTAAACTTGGATAGATTTTTTTTTTTTTTTTTTTTTTTTGTAAGCTGGGTCTTTTTGCTTTGAAATGAACATTCAGGAACAGGGCAGAAAGGTTTCAGTAGCACCAAAATTCCATGCTGTGAGGGCAGCGAGCGTGTGCGATGGCGTTGGCAAGGGAAGTGAACCGAGGTCCTGAGCAGGCTCCTGGGCAGGGACCTGGTGGAGGAAGCCTCGAGCCAGAGGGGCTGGCACCTGCCTGTGCTTTCCAGCTGCTATTTAGCTGCTCCTTTGGCAGTGAAGGACCAGAGCACTGTGAGCAGGGACTGCAAAAGGGACTCCGTGGGGCTGGGAGCATGCAGGGCACCCAGAGTGCTGCCTGGGCTGCTCTTCGTGCTTGCTTTTCCCAGTTTGTGCAACAGCTTGACTCTGCTTCCAGTACTGCTGGGAGCTGCTTCTGGCACCTTCACATCAAGGCTGCTGCTGGGAATGGCTTTGGGAGGGCCAAGCTCATGGGGAACAGCAGCATCACCCTTGTCACAGCCATTAGCACAGCAGGGACACAGAGCATGTCTGCTTAAATTTGCCTGGGGTGGCTTGGAGGGTGTGCAGTGATTTGTTCATTGTTTTGCTAACGTTTGCATTTCTGAAAAACTGACAGGTGTTCTCTGAAGTTGCACTGGAAGATGTTTACTAATGTACTTATTAAATATAATATTAAAGGATATTAAAATCAAGGTCCTGCATTGCTTGATCTAAAAATCTCTTTCTCTCTTCTCATCCAGGTCAAAGGAAACAGCCAGCGCAGAACATTCATAAATGTGAAACAAGCCTGCGCCGTCATGTTTGGCACCAAGAGGTCAGTTTTAACCTTTGTTATGCTTTTCATCTCCAAAAAATAGCATGGCTGTTGTTACTCTAATCTGAAAATTTTACATTTTAAATGTAAATATCATTAAATGCCATAAAATGCATTGTTGTACAAAATACATCAGCTAGATATATTGCTTTTTGTATTATATTGATTAGTTTTCCTTTGCTGTACGGCTCTGGTCTACTTTAATTGACACATATGTGGCATACAGGCCATGTAGTGCAAAGGCAATTAGTATCCCCAAGGTATTATGGGTCACAAGAAGACTGCCAAAGAAGACACTGTACTAGTGCTGCAGGGCATCCATCCCTCCTGCTTTCTGGGCACAGAAAATAGCACCAGGACAACAAAGCACCAGCCTAAGATAGGTTCTTTTCTGCCGTTTTAGGGAGTCCACACTGAGTATAAGGTAACCTCTATTTCTTATTCTGCATGATTCAATCTCATACCCCAAATGTCTCAAAAATCAACATTTTTTGAAACCATAATCTCTACTTCCTGCACTCTTCAAGTGCTCCTCTTAAGCATCAGATGGTGTGGTTCTGCTCCTGTCCCCGTCAGCAGGCAGCATGGCCTTGCTTCCCCCCTGGTTCCCACAGCCACACAAGCGGTGTGGCACCCCAGGCACTCTGCCAGGTACCAGCTGCTGCACTGATGGATTTTCTGCAGGAGAGTGTGATTTCTCTGTGCAACAAAGGCACTATAGACCGTTCCTCCCCTGTGTGAACTCCCCAGATTTTTTTGCTTGTCGATGAGCTTTTAAGTTTTCAGTACGAGGTAGTCAAGGACTTCAATGCTTGTGCTCCAGTTACATGGCAGCCTAGTGAAGGGTTTGCCCCGTGCAGTGGCAGAACACCTTTAATCTGGTGCCTGGAGAAGTAGCTCACCTCTTCCGAATTGCTGGGCAGAGAGGAGGCTAGCTGGCCCTTAACGAGTAGCACATAGGAAGCAGCACCTTGCATGCCTGCCGGGATCAGGGGTGGCAAATAACAAGAAAAAGCAGTGTGATTTTCTAAAGCATCAGCTCCCGCACCAGTTGCCCAAGGCTTCGGCATGAGGTGCAGCTTCTTCTGAGTCAGGGTGACACCAGGGGCTGCCCGGTCCCTTCTGCTGCCTCAAGGGGGTATTTTGTGTCTGTATGAAGTAGCATTCACATCTGGTTCCAGACTCTGTTACCCTACTTTACTGCAAATGCAGTATATTTTTTAGGGTAATGTTTCAGGAAAAGGAACCTTCGGTCTTATTTTTAGGTAAGTACAGAATCTGTTGTTTTGTCAGTATGATGAGTTTAAGATAATTGTTGCTGAGGGTACAGTAACGGAATTGAAAGCTTCCCATTTGAGGATTTCAGCTTTTAATTGTCGCTGCAGAATATTAACACTCAAGTTAACCAAAGATGTTCTGCTAAGTGAAATAAATGTTTATATTGCATTATATTCAGGAGGGTTAGTTAATTTTGCCACAGTTTAAAATTACCCTGTATGAACTCCTTCTGGGCCGATCTAAACACTTTTTCACTCTCAGGATAGTCTTTTTATCTTTTCTTAGCATTATGAAGCAATGGCAAAATGAAGAGTTGTATTTGTTTGGTAGCCTTGAAATTTCATTCTTTATCTTTTTTTTTTGTCCCAGATTGAGTCTTGATTACTATGCAAGTGAAAATTCCTCATAAGGAATATTACAGACAATATGGAATTCTTTTTCATGTCTGCAAATAAGAGGGTTTATGAAAGGAGGCACGTCTGGGGAACAGAAGTTCTTTGCCTCTCCACTGTACTGTGTTCTGCTACTTCTCACTTTACCCAAACTGTTCTGAGCCACTTACAATAAAAAGGATTTCTTGCTTTTGGGAGGGAAAGAGGAGGAGTGGACTTCATGATAGTAGCCTCCTATGTGTAAGCTGGGAAATAACATCAAGTGTTCTTGAGATTGGTACCATATTTTAGTTAGGAAGTGACTGAGTACTTGTCAGTGCTTTGTTCTCCCAATTGCCGTGCAATTTGACTTTAATTTTCCTAAAGGACTGTTAATTGTGAACATGAAAATCTTGAGTTTTTATTGATCATTTTTAAAGGTTATAAACTCCTACAAATAGACTGTCTAAAACTATTGAGAATTTTTGAAAATATTGGTTTGATACATTAATTCTCTTCCTAAAAAAGAAATACTGTATTTATTTGGAAATATCATGAGGAACAAAGCTATTTTTCTATAGGAAAGCATGATTTAAGCTTCATTTTCTTGTAATACTAGTTCTAATAATACATTGCTAATTATAATCTCCACAAAACATTTAACAAAATTACAGAACTCTGACTCAAAAACTGAATTATCTCCTATCACGAGATCTTTGGAAGTTATCAGTTATATAGTATCTCAGCTCCTTTTTTTATTTATACCTTTCCATTAAATTTTGCATACAAAGATTCTTTTTAGTGAATAATCCGTGTTGAATGGACCAAATAATGAAGTTGATAAAAGTGAATGCCCTATCAGAACAGCTTTGACAAAATTTGTGAGGAAAATACTTCTCAGCTGCTTTGTAAGAAGCTGTATTGTTAATTTGAAGTGACATTGCTAACAAAGAGGTGAATTCCTCTTGATTTCAATTTAATTTGAGAGCTGATCCCATACTTTTAAATACTGACCTATTGTGGTTTCTCTGTGTTGTCTTGCATTCAGCTCTCATCTTTTTTTCTATCCTGTTAATTTTTCTCCAATTAATTAAATCTACAGTAGACAGCAGCCTTGAAATAGCAGAGGTCAGTACGTATACCAATGAGTTCCTGATGTGTTGCATTATTCATGTTGTGTACAGTCTTGCAAGAGCAATTGCCGATACCGTTGTCCTCCCATGGAAGGGGAAAGTATATAAGTGGCTTCAGAAAAGGGATTTTTATTTTGTGGGAACCAGTTTTATGTGTGGAAGTTGGTCTGCAAAGATGGGCCCTAGATTAGCACATCTTCAGGATTGTTAGTAAATCTGTCTGACTGTCTTCCTACCACTGGCATCTCGGTGCTCAGGGGTTCTTTGACCTGTGGTTATATACATTCTTCAGTTTGGAGACGTTATGCTGTGTAACTGATTTAAACTGTGTCCCAGCAACTGGAGAGTATTTCTCCTGGATGGCATGCTCACTTCTCTTCTCCTTCTCTAGCTTAGATTGGAGCACTGCAAAAGATGTCCTAAGTGACACATCTAGTGCCCAGCTATTTACTCCCTAAATGAGTTTAGCAGACTGAAGGAAGCAATTGTGAGAAATGGGAGGTGAGAATCATGAGGATGTTTGCTGAAGTGTTTATGCAATGGCTCCATTTCTGGAGCTGCATCCATTTGTCGCTTGCACGTCGCATATGTTTGAATCAAGCTCGTGGAGGATACCGCCTTGGTCCAATGAAGTGCACAAACTACCACTAGTATCTCTGGCTAATTAGAAGTTACCTGCCACATCCGAGTCTCTCTAAGTTTTCTCCTGCCATAAGTATGTGGTGTCTCCTCCCTCCATTGGTTTGAACCTTAAGAAGGTCTGGAGAGCTGAGACAGCAGCTGGAGCTTGTGTGATCTATTGCCAGTGTTTGGGCTGTTGAGGGCTAGCGCTACCAGGTTTAATTCAAACTATTTTGGAGGAAAGAAAAAGGCGAACAAAAAGAGGAAAGGACTCTGATCTCCAGGCATCCTGATCGCCCTGATGTGAACTCAGGGTTTATTTTTATTGTGATCTTAAGTGCTTAATGTTTTCTCAATTATATTTTTACAGAAGTCTATTTCACAATAAGGCTCTACTTTGCCTCTTGTAGAGCCTTTTAAAGGCATTTGCATGAGCTAACCAGCCAACCTGGCATGTATCTTTTTTGTCAGAGAAAGTCATCTCCATTTCTACACCAGCCTCATGCTGTAGCTCTAATACTCAGAATTGTTTAACCCTCCTGTTGTGTTTCTGTGCTGTATCTTGGATTTTTTGTAAGAGCGTCTGCTGATTGCCTGCGGATTCTTTAATTATAGGATTACACTTGCACTTCAGTTATAATCTTTAATACCGTAAGCTCCTTCTTCAAAAATGGCTGGTACTTGAAATTACAAAGAGGACCCAACATCTCAGTGGCTGGATATTTTTGTTTGTTTGTTTTAGTTTGCATGGGAATGCGAGTGTGTTTATTTTCTTCTCCAGTTGATCTCAAGCAATTAATGTGTGAGCAAAACTGCAGACACCTTTCTTGTTGTGTTTCCAGTTCCCTTATGCTTTACAAGATTCAGGAGACAAAAAGTTTCTGAGCAAGATCTGTAAGATGTCGTGTATTTGGCTGGGCTCTTCAGTGTGCAGGGCTGCGTTCCCCTTACACCCTGTTCAAGCTCCTGCAGAAGGGCAAAACCCTGGCATTTCTGCAGTCAAATTCTTTTTGGAAGTCAGGATTTCACCTGAATTTTCTAACGGTGCTCTTTATCAAGAGTATGCAGGATGAGGAAAATGTTGTTTGGTTTTGCTTTTCAAGAAATGCATTTGGAAGAAAAATATGCCAAGGTATAAACCGAAGGTCAGTCTTGCTGAGTGATGAAATCAGTTGGAGGTACTCATGCCCCAGTTCAGTCATTTCTTCTTGCACAGGAAAGCATGAAGATATTTCCCAGACAAGGATGAACTTTTCCTCATGCTCAGATTTCGTGCTGAGCTTGGGCCTCAGTGCCCTGCAGATATCTCCAGTTGTTGGTATGTTTCCAGTCCTAGCAGAACTGCTCCTGTTAGGTTCTGGCTGTAAAAATTAATTCATAATTTCTTTCGTTTTTAGGAAATGAAGTCTGTGGATTAGAGAATTATCAGTGCTGCCACACATGAAACCTAGTCTTAATTTAAAACCACTCTAGTTTAATTTCAACTTAAAAGTGAAAGGCACACATATGGCAATCAGCACCTTGTGGAGCTGAGTGGCTTCTAGACTCTGCTGCATCTTTCACATGTAAGAATAGCTACACAGTGGTCTGAAATACATTTTCTCTCAGGGGTTGCTTGCCAGATACCTCTCTGAAACCTTCCAAAGCAGAACTGATACCACATAATGAGAGCTGTTGTTGTGTCCTACAGACTTTTTCAAATGCGTCTGGCAATTACATGATTTCTCAAATGCCTCCCTTTATTCAGATGCTTCTTTAAATCTCCGCCCGTAATCATAATGCTGCATCAGAGCGGAAAGCTCTTCTCCCTTTATCTTTATTTCTTAGCAAAAATCCCAATATTCTGATAAAAACCAAACCTCATTTCACAATGTGAAATGTCTGCATCCTGCTTGTGTGTATAAAGCCCTGGGGTTAAATTTTCAACGTGGTGAATAGTAGATATCTGCACAAATCCAGTTGTCTGCTTATGGGATTTGTTCATGCTGCTCCCTGACACCTTTTTGAACACTCATACTGGTGATTTATTTTCTTATGGTGTTGTAGAAGACACTTAGTGAAGTGTGCTCTGATTAGGCACTTGGCAACAGGAACCAGCGCGAGGGAACGGGACCAACGAAACGGCTGTGTCCGTGCTGCGTTGCCACACATACTGGTCATAGGTTGTTGGCTCCGTATTTATGTGGTCATAAATTGCCTGTTTTGCTGACACTTGAAAGTAAATGAAGGAAAGCATCGGCACTGCTGGCTTTTTGGCAGGAAGCCTGAGAGCGACTTGGTATGCCTTGTGTGTCTAGCTAATGCCACTTCGATGGAAAGTTTTAATTAAGTGCATGTCTCTACGTGCAGAGAAGAAATCAAAGGCACTTGGGGAAAAAGAAAGTGTATCTGCTTCAGACTCATTGAGGAATAATTTGGTGAGAGCACTAAATGAATTTCAATTCATTGGAAAATATTTTCTTAAATAGTGCCGGAAAGTACACGAAAATCATTCTGAAGTGAAAACTATAAAATTAGTCTGTAGATCTAATCCGTTTGCTCCTTACTTCTTGGAAGATGTCACAAGTCAGAGGTGTAGGGATTGTGAAACTAATCTGATATGCTGGATTTCATTAAGCTCCCTAATTGTAATTATCAGAAGAACACTAGATGGTGGTTTGCCTTCAGCTAGTATTTTTGATTTGTCATTTCTGTAACGGTTTCTAAGCTTATAAATATTCAAACATTAATTATTAATACAAGTATAATTTTTATAGAAAATCTTTTATAACTAGGGAGCCATGTTAAAATTCTAGTTATAATTGAACTTACTACATGGAAATTTTAGCTGCTTTCTGGCTCTCATAGTTACAGGAAAAAAATTCACTTGGTTTTCTTCAGACTGTCTGGAGGGATGGCTCTTTATGAAAAGAGCAGTTCTAAGGAGCAGGGATAAGACATTTACCACTAGATACTGTGCATGGTTTATTTTGGATAGTGTTAGGTGTATGATTAGTTGTTCTATCTGCATTATAGAAATGGCAGAAGGGCCAAGCCAGGTTTGTATAAGGGCTTGTTATGTCATACTGTATTTGCTTTAATCCCTGTAATCTTTTTATGGCCTCAATACAGTGTGACTTCTACCCTTTTATCAATCTTTCAACCAAGGTAAAAAAACCTGCTTTATTATTCGCCTAACTTTTCTTCCAGAAGAAACGGAGCCTTCTCAAGACACAATGCAAAACTCTGCAACAAACTCCATGAGGGGCTGGGGACAACCATGCAATCTCTGCTTTTCTCCCTACTTGATCTTCCATCTTTAATATAACTCTTACAGTTTTCTTTGTATCTTAACTAACCACAGTGAAAGAACAACACTGTTGGCTTAAGCCTTTTCATGGTGAACTCTTTTGTTCCTCTTTATAACGAGTGGGTGGTCAGCTCCTTCTTACTTTAAACACATATTCTCCCGTGAACTGTACTGTCAAATGAAACCTTCCCTCACCCCCAAAGCCCCAGTTTTTTTGTTTGTTTCTTAATGTGTTACTTTCTGAACACAGAATTCTAGGTCTGACTCCCTAATATATTCCTCTGTTCGTGCTGATGTTTATGAAAAAGTGAATCTGAAGACCGGAATAGATAAGGTTGTTTTCTTAGCAGGAATTATCAGATGCCATTTCAGATGTATACAGCAGATGGGGAGTCTCATGGGAAGGGAAGAAATAAATGCAACAGATGCGTCATAAGAGCAAAAAAGCTATTTATGAGAATAGTTCCAAGAATGGAAGATGCCATCAAAAGGTTATTTACCTTTTGGCAAATAATTGCATTTTGCCTGACTTCTACTCTGAGAGATGAGAAATAGTTTGGCATTTATTATCAGAAACTAGTTGTAAACAGAATTATCTCATTTCTCTGGGTATTATGGGTCAATGCTAGATGCCTCCACTGCTCATGGCAGACAGACAAAGAAAGGAATCCTTATGGACGACACGGGGAAAGTCTAGAACCCAGAAAAATGGAGTATCATAAAGTATTCCAATAAAAGGAATGAACGCTCTGGTCTTAAGATCTTTGCTGTGGTCTTAAAACCTTTGTAAGATCACCACTTCACATTAAATTAGAGCAGCTGTCCCATGCAGAGCGTAGGGAGATGTAAGAAACATCACTCTTATTATAATCCCTACCCCATACGGCAGACTTGTGCTCAGCTCCTCAGGCAGGGCACAGGCAGGATCAGGAATTTGTTGCAGCAGCATGTGAATGGTAAAAAGTTCAGGAAACATAAGAAAAAACATTTTTTAAAGTGAAGGTGGTTAACACTGGAACCGGGTTGCCATGAGGTTGTATGGTCTCTGTCCTGGGAGATAATCAAAACTTGACTGGCTGTGGCCCCAAGCAATCTGTTGCAGCTGAGCTGGCTCTAAGCAGGAGGGATCTCCAGAGGTCCCCACCAGCCTCAGTAACTGTGCAGTCTGTTGCAGGCTCTGAAACACAAAGAAATACCTTTATGTTCTGAAGTCTCTGAACCCCCAATTCCTGTGAGCAGGGAAGCTTTGTCCTACTGTTTGTCCTGCTGTTTGCCACTGTCTGTATGGGTTTCTCCCTTAGGGTTGGTCTTGGCCACTGTCCCAGAAGATGTGGATCTGGGCTGACCGTTGGCCTGATCCAGCAGGGATGTTCTTGTGTGTGTGTTAAGAGGATACTGGGCTAAACTGCAGATAAGGAATAAGTCTGATTATAGAAGAGAGTTAATTTAGGAGAGGAGGATAACGCAATGCAGCGTCTGCTCTCCAGGCAGGGCAGTCCAGGGAGGGTCCTGACATTGAACTATATTTCTCCCGTGGATGTTGTAACTCAGGGCGGAGATGCTGGAAGTCTGTCCAACGCCAGTGTCCCCAGCCTGATCTGCCTGGACTGCTGGTGGGGCTCAGCAGCTCAAGTGCAAGGCAGACTGCCCTGTGCTCACCTCTTCTCTACGAAAACTCAACACAGTTCCTCTTAGTTTTGACTGTGTTTAGTCCTGTTATTGGGGACCCAACATTATCCAAAGAGCTAAACAAATTGATTGTGACATTTGACCACTGGGCAGTTGGGGGGCTTTGGTTTGTGTTTATAACATGCTTCTGTAGTTCTACCCATTTAATAGATAGTGCTGTTGTATTAGTGGTTGACATCTTGTTAAGGTGTGTGAAAGGTTTGCCATAAGCTCTAAAGGCCACAATAGGAGAAGCCAAAAAGGAAAGATTTGAAATATAATTCTTCTGAAGTTAAAAATGGAGATGAAGCCAAGTAAATTAAAGTTAGGAAAACAAAACAAAACCTCCAAAGCCAAAAACTGCTGCTGCTTCTGCTATGAGTCCTTCTTGTCTTTCTTCATAAATGTCAGTTTCTTTATAAATAAACAATTTGCTCTTTTAAAATAATTGGTGATGACTCAATAGCTCATCTTTATTATTGTGTATTTTAAATATGCAGAATTCAGCAAGTCTAAATCTGTATTCTTTGGGGAAAAAAAAAATAAGGCTTTAATCATATTCAGACCTAGCCTCCCTTTCATCTGGTAGTTTACTTGCTTTGACAGGTGAATATAACTTTCTGAGATCTGTGTTTTGTTTTTAAACCCACTCACCTACTTATATAACTTTCCTTATGTAGAGATTGTAATTTTTATTTTACCTTACCTGACACCAGTCAGACAAAGAGGCAGGTTTACAGACATTTGCAGTTTATTTCTTATATTCCAGTGGCTGTTTATAATACTCTCTCTCGAACAGTAAGTACTCCTCATATTAAAAGGGAGGTAAGCAAAATTACACATGACAAAGCAGAGGTATTTTTTATTATTGTTATTCAGTAAACCCCACAGCAGGTACTGAGCAGGTACTGAGATCTTGATGCTGATTGCCACAAGGCTGCAATATATAGCTCTGCTCCTCATTTTAGTTAAGGAGAAAGAAAGATGGGAATGCATGGAGTTTTGTTTTCTTAGAGGTTATATGATGTAAAGTTTGTGGGCTCTCCCACTGAGGAGACATTAAGTACCTGGGTGCTTTGGTGGGGAGTCTCTGTACCCACACAACAGCGATGGGGACCATCCACTAATGTCTTGGGGACAGCAGAAGCTGTCAGAGCCTAGCACTAATGCTGAAGGATCAGGAAAATCAATTAATTCCAGTAAAACACAGGTGTTAAATTATCACTCTGAGGTAAGGGTGAATATTTCTAGCAGCAAACAGCCAGTGAATATCCCCACAGTAGAAGGACAGCATTACCTTTCAAAGGGGAATGTGATTTTTACAAGTGGAGCAGGACTTCAGCTTGAGGACAGGCACACCATCAAATAAGTACTGTTTTTTTCAATCATTTGCGCATGTCATAAAAAGCAGTAGCAGCAGAAAGAATAAGAAGCTCCCCCATATTGTGATGATACCTGTCCATAGGAGATCCACGTGCAGGCTTGGCTTACAGCAGGTGGCTTTCTGCCTGCGTGATCACAAGAGTTGTCTATGCTGTCAGGAACAGGGATGTGTTATTTTCACTCTCTGGGCACCCGTGTTTCCCTGTGCCAAAGCTGCCCTTTGGGACTGCCCTTCTGCAGTGTGGCTTGTGCCAGTAGAGATCCAGCACCCCTGCGCTGAGAGAAGAGCTGCTGCGTGCATCATCTTAAATATAAGGGTATGTCTGAATTGATTCCAGTTCGTAAAGCTGACATTTAATTGACATTAGAGTTAAACATCAATGTCCTCAGCAGAGTTAGAGCAGCTTTCATGTTTTAATAACTGTGAACAGCGTGGAGCCCCAGGTAGATTCCTTTCAAGGTAGATTCATTAGGGTAAAAAAGATCATTAGCTGCTGGTAATGGATTGTTTCTCAGTAAGATAAACGCAAATTCAGACATGCTTTGAACTGTCAGTGTAGGCTCGTTTCGGTGACAAAGGGAGCAGGTGAGCCATGGTATCCTGATTATTCCTTTTACTTCTTTTTTTAAAAAAATCTTTGAAGACCACAGAGTGTTGGAAATATACTGTCCTATCACTAATGAGCAGAAGAAGTAATGAGATATCTCAAAACTCCCTCAGTGTCCACCTACTTAGCATATACTTGGCTGAACTTCATCTAATCCTTTTCAAAGTGAGTTGTGGATTTGGTGTCAGGAGAGAAATACTGGAAGCAGCTTCTGTCCATTTCAGTCGTTCAGTCAGTCACGCTGAGTGATAAGCACTGATCAGATCTGGGCATCTATTATGCTTTGTGATGAGCATATAATGAGCTGGTCTCTGCCTTGCTATATTCTCCTCTAGTCAATGGGCAACATTTGTAAAGCCCAGATGAGAAAACTTTGGTGATAGCCATTCGTTTACTGGAGAAAATTTTATATGAAGGAAAAAATACCATGTGGCAATATTCTCTCATGTATGACAGTGCAGGGTGGTAATGGTAGCAGCCTGGCTTGCCCATAAAATTATCCATTTCCCTGAAACTCTTTCAGGGGGATTTCACATAGGTGTGGGGTCTGCCTCTGCTCTTTCAGCTTCTGGTCAATAAGGGCTCTGCTCACAGGTACAGCTCTGGCTGCAGCTGGCACACAGGAATAAGGGAATCCTTATTCCTTATTAGTTTAGAGATTGTATTTAATAGAGGGTTGCTGGGAGAAAACTGCTCCTTTGTTAAAGAACAACATCTTTCTCTGACGTTTACTGCCTGTTTGCATTGGCCTCCTGAAATATGTTTGTTTGAAAAAGGTTATGGTCCTTTTTTTTAAAAAAAAAAAACAACAAAACAAAAAGATTTGTCATTCTCTGTATCTTATTTACCAGAAGCACTCCCTTGTGCACCACTCCAGAGAGAGAAAACATTTCTGAGCTGCTCGTGGTTCTGTACTTCTTGCCTTGTGACTTCTCATAGGAAATATTCGGAGCGTGTGCGAATGTTGAGAGTTTGGTTTCAGTCTTTGTGACTAGCAATGGCTAAGATGTGTGCAGTTCTAATCTCAGAAAATGTCGATCGTGTACTTCCTTTAGTAATGGAAGTTATTTAAGTCTGGACATCTTGTGCAGCTAATATGATTATTTTGGTTTCAAATTGACTAGAGCGCTGAACGTATTCCTGTGAAGAGTTTGAACCTATCCTCGCTGAGCAGTTTCTATATAAAAGAATGCAGATATTGGCTTGTGATTATGAAATAGCTAGCACACATACTGATAATCAGATTTTTTTTTAATAATTGTTCTTCTTTCACTCAAATGCCTCTATATTCTGTCCAGTCCATCTTGTGAAAGTTTCTGAAAGCCAATTTATAGGAAGAGACTGTCTTCTCAGAAATCTTTACTGTCAGTTATGTGCTTTGCCACGATTTGGCTCAAATTCTTAGTAGCAATGGTAAACTATGTAACATATTAACAAAGGATTTGGCAGATTTTTTTTGTTCTGTGCAGGCCTTTAATTCAGGATAAATTATCTGCTAGAGAACAAGGAATTGAACTTTCTACAGGGATTTCTTGATGATATTCTGTGGTCTGTGTTGTTTATGGTGGCCTTTCTTCCTCTTGTTTTGTCCGTTAATATAGTCTGTGAATATGGAAGAATTGACTTGGCAGAATATTGTGTTTTATTGTGTCATTATTTCGAAAATCCATATAAAATCTCATCTGCGGACTTAATTCACCCATTACAGTGTGTTACCAGAAGGGAAATGCTGTTAACTACAAGTTATGCAGAGCTCATGGCTGTGGACTTTTTAACCCATGGCTGTGTGCATCCTGTTATGTCGCTGCTGTTTCATAGGTCCAGCAGCTCCTGTGCAGCCTTGTCCAAAATGGAGATTTGAATTAGGGGATGAAAAGCACATTAGTTTCCTCTAATATTCTGGAATTTCCAAATCATCTCAAAACTTTCTGAAAACTTAAGACTGATTATTAGGACAGTAGGTCACCTATCTCCTAAAAAAGTTAAATTTAAACTATCAGACTGCTTAAATTTGCTACGATTTAGCAGGTTGAACAGATAGATCAGTTGCTGATGAAACAGAAGTACAGTCATCACTTACAGACAAATAGGTTTTCCAGCACCTATATTTTAAGCAGACTAGAAATATTTAAATTACTCTACCCTTTTCCTGTCCCCAGTAACTATGAGAAGTCTTGACTTCTAATAGATCAATGCCAGTTTTCTAATGATTTTTTTCTTACTGCATTTTAAAATGTCATCTTACTGTTATTAATGAAGCTACTGATAGATTTTTAGTTACTTTTTTCTTTTTTTATTTTAACCAGGTATTACAGTTCCTAGCATGTGGTTACACCCACTGAAGTAACTTGTGAATTCCCATTGGAGTTAGTTTCTTATCCTGAATGGTGGCCTGAGTCCTGTGCAGTTCTTTGTCTCTTGTCCCTTGCAAGCCTCTTAATGGGGATTAAAGGAGAGTCAGGAAGGGACTGTGAAAAAAAAAAATATCTACAGTTCTGAATAGGTGTTTGAATGCATAATGCATTTAGTGAATGCCTTCTCACTGGTAGTGTTCTAGGATGCTTAAATCATGTCAAATACTGTAGGTACATCTATTCTGATTTATATGATCTCAGGAGGTTCTGGACTTCAGAGCTGCTGTTTTGCTTGTGACAGAAAATCATTTCATGTTTTTTATATGTATATCTCTATATATCTCTGTCTCAGTTATATTTTTTCCTCAAACATTAGGAAGAGTCTACACCATCAGTTTAGATCAAATAACTTCTAATAATACTTGGATTGATGCCTGTATAGGGTACATAACGTACTACTATTGTAAGTTGTGTTGGTGGGACCTGAAAGACTGCAACCAACCAGGATGCTGATTTCAGGTTTCGTCCACAACACAGTGACAACTCACAGCTGTGGATCACTGCTTTAGGCAGCTGCCTATTGATTTTGTTGTATGTCTGGCAGACCCAAACACGCCGGACTTGCTGTGCATTCACTGAATTTTCACTGAATTTCACTGAATTTCTAGAGTTGGACGGGTTCATAGAGATCATCTAGTCCAACTCCCCTGCTGAAGCAGGATTGCCTAGAGCTAGAGCATGTTACTCAGGACTACATCCAGGCGGGTTTTGAAAATCTCCAAAGAAGGGGACTCCACAACCTCCCTGGGCAGCCTGTTCCAGGGTTCCGTCACCCTCACCGTGAAGAAGTTTCTCCTCATATTTGAGTGGACCCTCTTATGTTCCAACTTGGGCCCGTTGCCCCTCGTCCTCTCGGTGGGAACCACTGAAAAGAGTCTGGCTCCCTCCTCCTTCAACCCTCCCTTGAGATACTTGTAGGCGTTGATAAGGTCTCCCCTCAGCCTTCTCTTCTCCAGACTAAAGAGTCCCAGCTCTCTCAGTCTCTCCTCATAAGGGAGATGCTCCAATCCCTGAATCATCTTTGTAGCCCTACGCTGGACTCTTTCCAGTAGTTCCCTGTCCCTCTTGAACTGGGGAGCCCAGAACTGGACACAGTACTCCAGCTGTGGCCTCACCAGTGCAGAGTAGAGGGGGAGAATGACTTCCCTTGACCTGCTGGCTACCCTCTTCCCTATACAACCCAAGATACCATTGGCCTTCCTGGCCGCAAGAGCACACTGTTTACTCATTGCCATTTTACTGTCCACCAGGACCCCTAGATCTTTCTCTTCAGTAGTTGCCTCTAGCGGGTCCACCCCTAACCTGTATTGGTGCCTGACATTCTTCTTCCCCAGGTGCAGGACCCTACACTTTTCCCTGTTGAACCTCATGAGGTTCTTCTTTGCCCAGCCCTCCAGCCTGTCCAAGTCTCGCTGGATGGCAGCACAGCCCTCCGGGGTGTCAGCCACTCCTCCCAGTTTGGTATCATCAGCAAACTTGCTGAGGATACACTCTGTCCCCTCGTCCAGGTCACTGATGAATATATTAAACAGCACGGGTCCAAGTATTGACCCCTGGGGGACTCCACTGGTTACAGGCTTCCAACTTGAACCTGCTCCATTAATAATTACCCTTTGGGTCCTGTCACACAGCCAGTTCTCAATCCACCTCACTGTCCCCTCATCCAGCCCATACTGCCTCAGTTTCCCAATGAGGATGTTATGGGAGACAGTGTCAAAAGCCTTGCTGAAGTCAAGGTAGATGACATCTGCTGCCCTCCCCTCATCCAACCAACCGGTTATGGCATCATAGAAGGCTATCAGATTGGTCATACATGATTTACCCTTGGTAAACCCGTGCTGCCCACTTCCAATAACCCCCCACTCTTCAACTTGTTTGGAGATGACATCTAGTATGAGTCTCTCCATCACCTTCCCAGGGACAGAGGTGAGACTAACTGGTCTGTAGTTCCCAGGGTCCTCCTTCTTGCCCTTTTTGAAGACTGGAGTGATGTTGGCCTTCCTCCAGTCCTCAGGCACCTCTCCTGTTCTCCACGACTTCTCAAAGATGATCGAGAGTGGTCCAGCAATAACGTCTGCCAGCTCCCTCAGCCCTCGTGGGTGCAACCCATCAGGCCCCATGGACTTATGAATGTCCAGTTTGGCCAAGTGGTCCCGAACCTGGCCCTCCTCTACTAGAGGAAAAATTTCCTCTCTCCATACCATCCCCCTTGCCTCTAAGGCCACAGATTCATGAGGGGCAGTCCTAACAGTGAAGACTGAAGAAAAGAAGGCATTCAGCAACTCTGCTTTCTCCGTGTCTTCCACTACTAGGGTGCCCACCTCATCCATCAGTGGGCCCACATTGTCCCTCACCTTTCTCTTGCTGTTAACATACTGAAAAAACCCCTTTTTGTTATTGTTAATATTGGTGGCCAAGCTGAGCTCCACTTGAGCCTTGGCCCTTCTAATTTTCCCCCTGCATATCCTCACCGCTTCATGGTATTTCTCCCTATCTGCCAGGCCCTTTTTCCAAAGATTATAAGCCTTCTTTTTGTTCCTGAGTTCCAGCCGAAGCTCTCTATTTAGCCAGGCTGGTCTTCTTCCCTTCCTGCTTGAATTTAGGGGCTTGGAAATGGCGTTATCTTGCGCCTTTAAGAGTGCCTCCTTGAAGAATGACCAGCTTTCCTGGGCACCCTTGCCCTCAAGGACCATCTCCCAAGGGACACCCCCAATCATGCTCCTGAAGAGGCCAAAGTCTGCCCTTCGGAAGTCCAGGGTGGCAGTCCTGCTGGCCCCCCGCCTTGCTTCAGTGAGAATTGAAAATTTTATCATTTCATGATCACTTTGTCCAAGACGGCCTCCAACGTTTACATCCCCCACAAGACCTTCCGAGTTAACTATCAGCAGGTCCAGTAGGGCACTTTCCCTGGTCGGTTCCCTCACCAGTTGCGTGAGGGCAGGCAAATGTGTTGCTTTCGGAATTCCAGTATTGGTAGAATTACTGTCTGGAACATGGAATTAAATACTGCTTTAGCACTCACAGTTTAGGAGATGGTGATCTTAACATTGCTTTCTGCAAGGATGGTCTGTACAACATCCCTGTGTATGTTTACAGATGGTAGTGCTGCTTGCTGGGTAAGAATGGATGGGTGAACACCACCCCATGGATTAAGGTTCTGGAGAAAAACACATATAAATCATCTGTACACGAGGTATGGTAGGTAGGTATTTGGGGTAGGGAAGCAACTCCACTGAAGGAATGTTTGGTAGCATTTGCAGATTGAAAGCACTAGTTACCTTTGTAAAAGTCTGTGTTAATATCAGGTAATTAAAATACTCCCTCAGTCTTTTTCTTCCTCTGGAATAATTAATTAATTCATCTTTTTTAGCTACAAATTTATAATGGTCTAGTGCTATGTGTGTTCAGAGGTCATTACTGCCTGTCTGCTGAGCAATTGCAGCACTGGATATTTAACGGTTAAAGCTTACAGCGCTAAAAGTCCTGGCCTCCATTACATTCATGGGAAGAGTGTTCTTGTGACTGATGTTTCTGACCTTGTTTTTCAGAAATACTTTGTGTTCCAGAATGTTACTTAATGTTTACTTAACTCTAAATATGTAACGTGAAAGTTTAATTCATTTACTGATTCATACGTGCCTTTGAGAGGTTTTTAAATTTTAGCAAAATAAGAACATAATGCAGTATCCAAAGTATTTTGGAGAACAAGTTGAAAGGCAAAAAAAAAGAAGCTAGTTTTGAGATGGAAGCTGTAGTTTTAGGAAACATCTGGAGCCAAATAACAGCTCACCTCTGGCAAAAGGCGGAGGGATGGAGGTTCTGGCTTCTTCCTCTCATGCTTTTCCCTGCTCATTCCCCGGCTCTTGCCACTTAAACAAGTGCCATAGGAGATTGCCTGGCAGGTGAGTCCCACTCCCTAAAGCAGCAGAAGACCAGGTCATGTCAGTGAGGTGTCCAGCAGCAGAGCTCTGCAGGGCTAGTGCAGGCGTGGTGGTGGGGAGGAGACAGAAACCCCACCAGATTTTGGGGGCTGGATTATGAACTGCACTCTTCTTCAGGCTGAGATGATTAGATCTCATATTTTAATTTGAGATCCAATTTTTTTTAAGAATAGAATAGGACAATCATCTAGTCCAACTACCAGACCACTCCATGGCTGACCAAAAGTTAAAGCATGTTTTTAGGGGCATTGTCCAAATACCTCTTAGACACTGATGGGATTGGGGCATCAGACTCCTCTCCAGCAAGCTTGTTGCAATTTGACCACCCTCTCAGTAAAGAAACGCTTCCTAATGTCCAGTCTGAATCTCCCTGGTGCAGCTTTGAACCATTCCCATCTGCCCTGTCACTGGATACCAGATCATCACCTCCTCCTCCACTGGCTCTTCTCAGGCACAGAGCAATAACGTCACCCCTCAGCTTCCCTTTTGCCAAACTAGAGAAGCCCAAAGTCCCTAGCTGCTTCTCATGGGACGTTCCTTCCAGCCCTTTCACCAGCTTTGTTGCCCTCTTTGGGACCCATTCGAGTCCCTCACCATCCTTCTTAAATTGTGGGGCCCAGAACCGCACACAGCGCTCAAGGCGAGGCTGCACCAACACTCAATACAGTGGGATCATCACCTCTTTTGATGGGCTGGTGATGCTGTGTCTGATGCACCCCAGGACACGGTTTGCCCTCGTGGCTGCCAGGGCTCACTGCTGGCTCCTATTGAGCCTGCTCTCCACCAGCACCCCCAGACCCCTTTCTGCAGGGCTGCTCTCCAGCCGCTCCTCTCCCAGTTTATACACGTGCCCAGCGCTACTCTGTCCCAGGTGAAGAATCCAGCATTTGGAATTGTTAAATTTCATACCATCAATCATAGCCCAGTGCTCTTAGATCCCTCTGGAAGTCCTCTTGTCCCTAAAAAGAGCAAACAGCACTGCATAGTGTAGTATCATCAGCCAAGTTGCCAATGGTGTGTTCAATGTGGCATCCAGATCATAGATAAATATATTGAACAGAACTGGTGCCCAAGGAACAAACACCACTGGTGACAGGTTGCCAGCCAGTTGTAGCCCCAAAAGGGAGCTGTCAGAAGTGGGATTCGAACCCACGCCTCCAGGGGAGACTGCGACCTGAACGCAGCGCCTTAGACCGCTCGGCCATCCTGACCCATAGGGGCAGGATCCTGACCCATAGGATGCTGCAGTCACTACTGTATAATTTCTGTATTTGTAGATATTTTTAGTGATTCTATATTGTACTATTTTTCCTCACACAAGATGTTAAAAAAAAAAAAAATCCAGGCTAAAATGTATATTATGTTGACTCTAATGTAACTATAAAAACTGATGTTAATTTAGTACATACAGACACTTTATTCTGTGAGTACCTGAATGTTGGTACGTTGAGAAAGAAGCAGAAGCTGGTGCTCATAACTTACCTCTGCCGTGTAGCAGAAGTTTGGAGGTGTTCAGAGATGAATAAAAATGCAGTACGTGGCACAAGGGCATTGCTTGTGGCCAATTTGTTTCCTGTAATGTCTATAAAAATCCCCGTGAGCTGGGTACAAGTTATTCATGGTGGGAGTTCTCTGTGACATTTGGAAGGGGAGTGACACTGAAACAAGTTGTTTTGTCTCCATGCTGCATTTTTATAAAGGGAATTAATGTACTTGAAAGCTGCATCCAGGAAGCTTTAAACATACATATTTGGTCAGGATTTGAGAGTAAAAATCACTGTGGAAGGCAGGAAGTGTACTTGTTAGGGAGCATCAGCTTTAAAATCCAATGTAAAGTTAATAGAAAAATCAAATTTTGGAATGGGACAACCAGAAACTGGCTATCAGAAATGGCAAGAATGCTTCTGGCCCCAATATGTTTCCCCCCACATTATTCCCTAGAACCTTATGGAACAGTATTCTCCAATGGCAAAAAAGGCTACAGTTTCTACTAGATGGGTCAGAAATTGATACAGGTTTTATTTGATACTGGTATTGAAGGAAAACAGTTGCTACTGTTTGGAGAAACCAGTTCTTCTGGCTCCAGTTTGTCAAGGTTTTTCTTGCACTGGGGAGCCCAAAGTGCTGGACCAGCACTCTGATGCAGTCTCACTAGTGCTGAGTAGAGGGAAATAACAACTTGTCTTGACCTGCTGGCTACGTCCTTCCCTGGACATGCAGAAGAGTTGACTGGACAAGGTCCTGTCTTATCCTGACTTCAGAATTAGATCTGTCTTCAAAGTTGGCCCTGCTTGGAGCGAGGTATTAGAGCAGGTAAGTGCTGAAGGTCCCCTGAAACCTAAATTGTTCTGTGATTCAACAATAATGTACCATAATTTTGAACAATTTTGTGTAATGACATGGATTGAGAGTATTAATACTGTATCTTGGCTATGCAATTAATGTGCCCTAAACCTTTGCATTTTTACCCTTGTACTCATTCCAGGGCAACAAGTAGCCTTGTCTAAGTCCTAACTGTGTGTAAAGGCTAGCCCATGTAACCAATATTTTCATAACATAGTGGAAATGTTATGCTTTTTGTTATGCTGGGACAGAGAAGGTACACTAGAATGCATTTCAGTCTTTCCAATCTTGGAAAAAAACAGGCCTGGCTGATTTACTGGGAGGGATTCTTTAATGGGCAGAGGTGCAATTTTCACATGTTTATAGTTATATGTTTAAATGCTGGGGAAACAGGGACTTGGTACCAAAGGTCACAAAATTTGTTTATATAGGTCAGTAGATTTGCGCAGATTGGAGTCCTAGCTAATGTGGTGGGTTTTGGTTTTTGTTTGTTTTTTCTTTAAACCGTAACTGGTGATGTGGACAGAAACAGAATTGTTGCAGTTTTGGTAAGTCTCTTTGCCCCCTGTAGCGAGATGGGCAGAGTCCAAGAAGCAGAAATGCAGATGGCAGAGGTATTGCCATCAAAGGCTAGTTATAGGGTAGCAACTCCAGAAGGAACAGGGGTTGCAGCCTTTCTCCTATCAGCACATAGCTGTTTGGGTCTTCAGCCAGCAGCTCCAAAACCTCATCTTCACTCCTTCAGGACACAGTAATGATGTAAAGCTGATTAAATATATCTTGAATTATTAGAAAAACTAACTAAATAGGTCTTAATTTAAATCAAGTCTAAGTCATAAGGATAACATTACCTGCTTCAGGACTCATGGATCGCACAAGGAAGATTCTTCTTGCAGAACTAAGTGGGTACCAAACATACACTGACTTCCGCGAAGAATCAGCCCAAGCCTATTCCTAATCAGCACTGGTATCTCCTTTACCAGTGGGGTTTTTTGGCCCAGAACTTCAGCAGTTATCTCTCAAGCTGTTGCCCAAAAAGCTGCTCATATGGCTAACTTGCTTGTCAAAATATAGTGGCGTTTTGTATGCAAAAGGTGTTTGCTGACCCATGACTCAATTTCGTACAGCAGTTGCCATCTGACTGAATTGAGCTCTAGTAAGTGAACTGGAAACCTCAATAAAAATTACATATTTATAAATGTGTATGTATTCCCCAACTGCTTTGACACAGACTTAACTAACTGCCTGTCTGTTGCACAGCCAGGCTCATTGCACTTGAGGTGGGAGGTTGTTCTCTTGCAGGATGTTGATGGGCTCTAGCAGGTGTGTTCCTCAGCCTCTGAAAAGAAAGTCCCTGGGATGTGGGGTGTGTCAGTGTTACCCATCAGAAGGGTTAGCTCTGCTGGTTCCCGAGTACCTGTTCTGATGATACCAGGTGAAGAGGAAGAAACTCAGTTCTGTTGGCTATCCTCGCTGATTTTAACTCGTACATCTTTATGCTGGTGCCCAACCTAAAATTTCAATAATAGACTCCTATCCTTAGCAAACTGGAGGAAATCTGATTCCACTTTGCATTATTTGTGTATGTAAAGCACTGTCAAGTCCTGAGTTTAGTTTTCAGAATACTTGATGATAGCCAACATTGTTCTAGAAAGTTCAATGAAATACTGAAAAATACTGAAAAATAATTTTAATGTGGCCTCACATAATAAAATCCTTAGTAATGACTTGTCCTCTGAAAGCACACTTGAAGAATCAAGTTAAGAATAATGCTAAGTCCATATAAGCAAATGTGAAAATGTTGGCAATGATCACACTGATCAATGGAGCTTCAAGTGCTGTTCACATTACAGTGAACAAAGGGATTTAATCAGAGTAAAAGGAAATGTTTTTTGGGAAAAAAGTCTTTCCTCAAATAGAACTCAATAAAATAGCAGGGTTTTTTTTATTTGTATTTTTTTTCCTTGTGCATTTACAGCTATTGTACCAGCCTGTAGTATCAGTTGATAAGGTTCATGATTTTGTGGATGTTTCATGATGCTTCATAAAACTCTTTACATTTAGAAAAGGAAAAAATGTTCACAAATTCTGGATTTATTTTGAGCAAAATTCAGAAGTAACAGGTAGCAACAGGGGCTTTTCCAAATTCAGAAGAGTGGCCAGACTCCACACTTTGATGTGGGTACACAATTTTTTCCGATTCTGCTCCAGTTTCTGGTTGTCACTCCCTAAACACTTTCTGGAGAAAGAAATTTAACCCAAGACTATTTACAGCTGAAATAATGTGCAGAATGGTCAGTGAAGCTGGCGGGTCTTGGGGCTGTAACCTTCTCACCCAGCACAGCTGAGAAGAGAAAGTGTAATATATACTCATCACCTGAGCTTACATCCCTACAGCCCTGTCAGAAACCAGTGAAACTGCAGGAGTCTGAATTTTGTGGTGCTGTGCAGTTTTAATACTGAGTTTGAAATTGTTCTTGTAGATGCCATGGTAAAGTGTGCTGTGCTGTAGTGATTTACACGGACATCAGTGTACATAGTCGTCAATCTATTTAAATGCTCTGTGTCCAGCATCTCCAGCACCGGAGATAAAATGCATCACTACATCCCTTGATATCAAAGGCCTCTCTCTCACCTTTTCTGTCGCTCCTCTGTCACTTGATAGCCCCTCCTTGGCCATTCTGGGCTTCTGTCTTGCTTTAATCAAAGTCACTCACAAAGTGAGTGCATCTCTTGTGCTGTTCTTTCTCTGAATGGGAGAGTTATTTTCCTCCTTATGTTTCAGGGTTGTCCCTGTGGGTCCTGAAAGAAATACTTACTAATTCAAAAAAATGGCTGAATCCTGTGGGACTAATGCATCTCCTTCCAAAGAGAAAGTGGAGGATATTACATGAATGATAATGAGGTTAAACATGGCTAAATGGAGATTTGCTTTAAAAATATGATACCTCTTCAATATTTTTGCAACTTTACATTTTGCCCCTAGTTCTGCAAATGCAAATGTATTTAACTTTACAGGTATCACTAGTCCTGTTGTCAGACCTTTTTGGTTGCACAAACAGTAATTGAAAGCAATGGATAGACTCAAGATGTTGCCAGGAACCTGGCAAGTTCTTGTCCTGCTCCATGTAATCTTTGGGGCCCGGACTCACTCCTTTATATTAAAAAGCTATCCTCATCAGTAGGAGAAACAGATTGTGAGCTAGAAACAAGGCTGCTGAGCATTGGATCCATGTCGTCTCAGCTGCCAGATGTCTTCGCAGCTGAACTTAAAGTCTTGTCGTGGTCACAGGTGGGAATGGGCTTGAATAGTAATAGAGGCTTTGTCCTGGGCATATTCCAGCTGTTCTAGTGGGAATTAGAGATTTGAAGGGGGCAGCTGAGAAAAAAACCAAAACCCTTTGTTTTGCTCTATTCACATGGCTCTTCTCTATGAAATAACTCATCCACAGAACACCTTTCTGCAGTTGTGCAACTAAAGTCTTGGGCAGTTCTTCTTCGAGAAATAATGGTATTTTTTGAATATTTTTGAATATTTTGGAACAGGTTGCCCAGGGAAGTTGTGGCTGCCCCATCCCTGGAGGTGTTCAAGGCCAGGCTGGATAGGGCCTTGAGCAACCTGCTCTAGTGGGAGGTGTCCCTGCCCATGGCAGGGGGGTTGGAACTCGATGATCTTTGAGGTCCCTTCCAACCCAAACCATTCTATGATTCTATGATATAAAGCAGATGAAACGTGTGGAACTCTGTGGTGTTTGTAGGAAGGGGGAATACCAGAGAAGGCTGCCACAGCACGTCTGCACTGTTTGTGGTGGTAATAGAAAATGCCTTGGGAACATATGTTACCAGCAGGATCCAGAAGAGATACGGCATCCGTGTGTGTGGCAGGGGAGGGAGAATTCCTTCTGTCCGCTGAAACTGATGCCGAGTATCATCTTTTTTTTCCTCCCAAATCACTATTTCATCATGAACTTGAGCACTGACTGGAGAGCTCTTTGCTGTGTGATTGCTGCCTGTTGAGCTGCAGTAACTTTTTTTCTTAATACTTTTAATTCCAAAGTGTAAATTGGGGAGATCTTCAAAACAAAAAGAACTGCCTTTAAGTGATCATGCCCGCTGTTCACACGAGTCATGAGTTTCTCTTGCTTTAGAGTAAGGCAATAACAGCTGTGATGATAGTGAGTGGATTTTGTTAGGAATCACCTTCCTTAGGACAAGTTCAAAGGAAGAGCTGAGCTCAGACCTGTTCCCAACCCGTCCTCTTCGTACCCAGAAAGCTTTCAACTCTCATGGATAAAGGCAGTTACATTTATGGCTATAAATACAGGGTGTGGATGTGGGGGTGTGTTTAACAGGGCTGCGGTAAACGGTAACTTGATAGCTGACACTGGGACAGAACCTGACTTGCAAAATCCTAATTACTAATTGATGAGTAAGCACCTAACCTGACTTTCAGCTTCCAGCTCAAGTGTTCTAGCAATGAAACAGATCCTTGTGCTTGTTTGGATAAGAAAATAAAAAAGTAAAATAGAGAAACTGTAAATCATTAGAGATATGGTAAGCATGGAAACTCGTAATACAGAGTAACTATATTTTATTATTAACAGTGAATTTATTTCAATTTTTAGATGACAAATTCTGCAAATGTTTCAAGCACATCTGCACATTTGTAATCTGTTAATTCTGTGCTTATTTATCAAGGCAATAGCAAACAAACTATTGAACCTTAAAAAGCTAAGTGTTGCATCCTTGTGGTAATTAATTGATGTTAAAAATATCAGATTATGTTCTGTTTACCAGATTCTCAAGTGGAAGAACCAGGGATGAAAGTAGCTTATCGCCTAACCTGTGGGGTCCTGTGCCCTCCCTCTGTCGGTGCTTTCCAGGAAGGCTGAGACATGGTAGAGAAGTTCTAGCTTATACAGGGCTAACCAGGGTTTGGCTGTTAGACCTGGCTGTGGGGAGCTGGCTGTAACAGAAAGAGACTGGGTGATGGGGGAGCTCAAGAAGGCCTGCCTTCCTGCTGGCTAGAGGAAGGAGAACTGTATGGGATTATCTGGAGTATTGCAGGCAATTGGCTTTTCCAGATTTTTTCAGGGTAATAAACAAGCTTTGAGGAAAGGACAGTAAGCTGATGGCAGCTTAATTTCTATTTCCATGCAATAAAGCCACTTCCTACTTAGCCAAATTCTATGAAAACTGTAAATCCCAGACCTGTTGGTACTTGGATATTGGTTGTGCTTGGTACTTCCTTTTGGTACCACATTCCAGCCTTTCTCTCCTCTCCAGATGGAAAGGACGAGGCCTGTGGCCATTTGCTCTCTGACACACAAGTAAGTGTTGCTTCTTAGGTACAGAGGTAACAAACCTCCAGCTGATTTTATATAGGATTATTTGCAACAAAAAAGAGTACAACAAGTGCAGCACTGCTAATTATCAAACAGTGGTGATAATGATAAATTATAATGATATGTATTATATCATAAAATACTAAAATATATAATAATGATTAGCATATTATAAAGTGTGGAAGGTTTCTCGAGAGTGTTGTATGTTTGGGGTTTGTTAGAGTCTTGTCTCTAATGTCAATACTAGAGCCTTGTGACTGTGTTATGCAGGATGTAAAAGCAATACATTAAGTGCAAGATACCTGGTACTTGACTCTGTACAGAAAACAGTAACCCAGTAACTGGCGAGTATTAGCCATCCCCTTAAACGTCTTTCTTTTTCTAAAAGCAAGATCTTTACACATTTGCATCTCTTATCATAAAGAGAGATAGTACCTTTTTTCTTTCCCTCAAAGGATTTTCTATCTGCATGATGAATATGTTCCTTACGTACTGTGAAGGAGAAATCTGCTTCTCTCTGAGATCCATGCTGACTCCCCGTCATTTGCTCTCCAAACTAACATAAGGACTATTTATGTTTTCCACAAAGAGAAATCATGCTGGTTTTGAGTGTGGTTTTCTTGTTGACATTTTAGAAACTGTTTCAGGCTCTTCTTAATATTTAGACAAACTAATATGTTTGCTTTTCCTAAGGAAATTGCTGAAGATGTTAACAACTTCCCAGCACAGGCATGGTGTAATGGAATAGTTCTTTGCTTGTGGTCCTGACACAAATTCCTCTTAACTGATGTTTTTGCTCAAAGTAATGTGATTGTGATAACTTATGTGAGTCGGGGTAAATGTGAATCAGCCCTGGCTATTTTGGGGAGCATAAATGTCTGCTAAACTCCTTAGTGTTTTGCTTCTTGCAGATATAACAAGCAGAAGGTGCCAATTTGTTGCGTGCATCAGAGCCTCTGTGCTGCACAAACATCTGCAGTGCAGAGCGGTAGGAAAGTCTGTGAGGAGCCTTGGTAATTGGCAAAGCCTGACAGCCAGGAGAGCTTGTAACTCAACCAGCAGAAATTGTTCAGTTAGAGGCTTGGCTAATTTTGAAGCCAGTAGCCATGAAAAACAATCACATAGCAGAACTTGCCCTTATATATGTAGCGTATGCCCCAAGGGCACTGTAGGTTAGATGTTATTGTGAGTTTGCTTTTTTAAGCCATGCTTTTGAACCTGTGCACTGCCGTATCTTTAATATTTGGTCAGTACAAACAGTGCATGATGATGTTAGCAATTAACCCAGGACTATCCACTTAGAGAATTTATTTAACCTTCTATATGTGAAGGTTTTGAAGACACTTCAACCAGGTTGGGTTTTGTTCAGGAATCCCTGATTAAAAGGATGAAACTCTTATATGCAGCCAGCCAGTTTAGCCTGTGGTCTGTATTAAAAATACCCACATTATCTACAAGAATCAGCTACAGCTTAAATCTTGGAGCAGTACAGTATCTTATTCTGACAGGTCACCATGTATTGCAGCTATGGAACAAATTTTCCTCAAAACACGTTGCTGTTTTAAAATCTTTTTGATTGAGAAGCATTTCTGGTTTTGGGATTATCCTATCCTCAGCTTTATATCCTTTCCTTTTTCCGTGAAACAGTAGAGAAACTTGTTTGCAAGACGGTCAAGTAGCAGTATTTTGGCCATGTTGTTTGTTCCATTTCTGAGCCCTTCAGCAGAGGCTTGGGGAGAGGCAGTCTTTGTTGGTCTGCGGCTGTTTCCCTGCCTTGAAAAAGAACAAAAAACTGTCAGGAAGAAAGATATTAGTCCTAAGGGTAGACTCCAGTTACATTAAATAGAATAGCAGCCTCTTGGAGATGGGACTGGAAGGCAGCCAAAAGGACACTGTGAAATTTTTCAATAGTCTGTCCCTATGCCTGTCTTCCAGTGATCGACAGAGAATGTAATTTCAACCTTCAAACTATTCACTGCAACCAAAAGGAAGTGAATGCTGTTCCGGCTCTATTTTAGAGAGCGTTGTAACCTAGATGAGAAGATACTCTTCTCTCAAATGTGCATGTTGTTCTACTATTGCAGTAAATCATTGCAGATATTGCTACTTACTGGCTTAAGTAAATTGTCCTTTTGACTGTCTTGTATGTGTTTCATAAGGAAAAAAAAAAAATTTGGCCTAGACCAGTGGATAGAACGTAATTTTAATGAGTGTTTTGATTAAGCGTTTCATAGATGGTTGTTGTTGCTTCTAACATTAGCTGAAGGCGACCAGCCTGGAATTGTGAAGTGAAGCCGTGTGTTGAGACATGTAGTGACGAGATCAACTGGTGCTCCTTGTAACGTCTGCAGAAGGGTTTAATCATATGCCGTAATGTCTTTATGAAAATCTCTCAGGTTTATGAATGTAGAGGCAGATGGCATGTGACTTACAGCAAGATTACAGCCTCAGGAATCTCCAGCATTTTTTTTTGCATATGTTCGCAGTAATCTATTCCTTTTTAGCGTGAGATCTCTGTAGCCTCATGTCATTGTATGTGAGGTGCAACTCATTGACCCTGGTGGTGCTAGGAGGGCTTGATCTCAGCTGAAGCCAGATCAGAACCAGGTCTGTTATCGCTTGGTTTCAGTCACTGCTCTTCCCTCCCCAGTGGGATCTCCATGTGTCTCCTGAGAGAGAGAAGGAACTGAGCCCTTTTTAATTTTAAAACATTGCATTTTAGTGAAAGCAGGATAGAACGTAATTTTAATGAGTGTTTTGATTAAGCGTTTCATAGATGGTTGTTGTTGCTTCTAACATTAGCTGAAGGCGACCAGCCTGGAATTGTGAAGTGAAGCCGTGTGTTGAGACATGTAGTGACGAGATCAACTGGTGCTCCTTGTAACGTCTGCAGAAGGGTTTAATCATATGCCGTAATGTCTTTATGAAAATCTCTCAGGTTTATGAATGTAGAGGCAGATGGCATGTGACTTACAGCAAGATTACAGCCTCAGGAATCTCCAGCATTTTTTTTTGCATATGTTCGCAGTAATCTATTCCTTTTTAGCGTGAGATCTCTGTAGCCTCATGTCATTGTATGTGAGGTGCAACTCATTGACCCTGGTGGTGCTAGGAGGGCTTGATCTCAGCTGAAGCCAGATCAGAACCAGGTCTGTTATCGCTTGGTTTCAGTCACTGCTCTTCCCTCCCCAGTGGGATCTCCATGTGTCTCCTGAGAGAGAGAAGGAACTGAGCCCTTTTTAATTTTAAAACATTGCATTTTAGTGAAAGCAGTGATATGAGGATATATATATATATATAAAAGTTGCATTAAGTAGATGGTTCCTTAATAAAAATCTCATTTCTACTGTCAAATATTTGGGATCTTCTATTTTAAATGACATGTATGCTAATATTTGTGCAGTGCAGTGTTTGTGTTTTCTTTCCTGCCGAAATGTAGAGTTGTATTTGTAATGTCATCTTAAAATAAGGCAATGCCCCCACCCCTTCTTTCTACACATAATGGTAGTGAAATACTTGCTTCAATAAATAAGAAAGCAAAGACGTGGGAGGTGCCCTCTGTGAGTAAGTTTAGGATGTAAAGCAGTAAAGATGACGTTCAGCTTCAGAAAAATGAGCTGTAGGATTCAGGAATTGAAAATCATAGGTAGAATAGGTACACATATGAATTCAGTTACCATTGAATAGTGATTTCTCAAAGCTTTTAAATATACTTTATTCTCGGCTTCCTACAGAGGAGCCCTGCTCTGTTTTTCAGGTTGGTGTCGAAGTAGAGGGGAGGTAAATGATCTGCCCAAAGCCCCGTGGTCCCGCCCAGGCCATGGACAACCCCTGAAGGTGCCAGTAAGTATGGCACTTAGTAGGAGATATATGGGGTGTTGCACAAATGTAGAGCCTTGTCTAAAGTCCCCAGCGACCAGAGCTAGTAATTATGAAAAGAAGCAGTTACCACTGTGAGTAGTCCATTAGCTTCAGCAGAAACTGTGTTGGTGCATTCAAGAGTAAAATAATGTCCTATTTTTTCATTAAATGTAGGTAGGGCTGCCTTCTGTGGTTTTTAATCTGATTTTATGACATGTTGACAGCTAAAGTGGTGTTCAGGCCAGATAAATTTACCCAATAAATTTTTTTAAATGTTTGGCAGATAGAGGAGAAAGAGCCATTTAATACTCACCTTTAAATGTGGTATTTGGTAAATGCACTAGAATCCAGTTCTCTGGCTCAGATTTCTGTCTCTCGCTGTGCTTGTGCAGAGTCTGTTGCTTCTAAAGAGTGTGATCTATGAGATGAAAATAATGACAGATGTTTTCTGTAACGTGGGTGGCGCGGCTCGCTGGCTGGACTTGAAATGGGCATTGCTGTGAGCCCTGTCCATCCCGGGGGCCTTCGGGAGCAGAGGGCATCCTTCGGCCGCAGCTGCATCTTACTCCTCGGCGTTGCACAGGCCTGCAGATGCTCATTGCTCCCCAACCTGTTTGTCATGAAATGTCTATAAAATTGTCTCTTATAACTCCTCTCTGAAAATATCTAGTTGGTCATATGTACTCTTTGTTCCCTTTCTTTTTAATTTCTTTACTAAATTATGGTAAATAAGTGAGGGCAAAGAAAAGGACTGAATGAATAAAGGAAGGAGGCAAACAAAAGAGAGGTGAAAGGAGTGGGAGCAGTATGAGAGAGTGGGTGAAAACAAGGGACAGAGCTCAGAAAAAAAAAGAAATTACATACGTATAAACATTTTGGTGGCTCTAGGAAAATGAACAGAGTCAGGATGACAAATTAAGGAATGAGGCAGCACAACAGAAATGAAACAATTTTAAATATGGAGAAAACATTCCAGGAGTGCTATGTCATGGTAATGAGTTTTAGTTTCTTCTGAAGGACTTAAGCGTAGAAAATCAAATTGAAGCAAATACAGGAAAAGGAAAGCTAAATAGTGGACTGCAGGAGAAGGTCATCAGAGAAGGAAGAGCAAAGAGGGAAGGTCGCTTGACTTCACTTTGCTGTAGTGCATATTGTGCTCCAAGTCAATACTTATAGCTCCATACATTTGCAGATGGTCTCTCCTAGTATTGTTTTTGCTTTTTTTTTTTAAAAGATAACAAATGCTATTTTAAATAATTTTGTGTTTTTTATTCTTTCTGAGGTACAATTCAAAATATGGTAGTTCAAAAATGAATTTTGTATACGTTGCAGCTGTTTCTCCTCATTCCTCTCTCCCTTCACAGAAACTCTGCATTATTTTTACTAAGAGGGAAAAGTAAGATTATTTTTTTTCCTTTAGGAAAGGGGGCACCAGTTAGCATACCATAGGGAAGTATAAACTAGCTGGACCTTGAAAGTTCCAGTAGCTAATTCTCTATTTTTTTCAGGCATAAGATACCATATTCAGTTCTTGGGTCCCCCAGCACAGGAAAGACATGGACCTGTTGGAGCAGGTCCAGAGGAGCCCCATGAAGATGCTCAGAGGGCTGGAGCACCTCTCCTGTGAGAGAGTTGATGTTGTTTGACCTGGAGAAGAGAAGGCTCCAGGGAGACCGTATTGCAGCCTTTCAATACGTAAAGGGGGCTTATAAGAGAGATGGAGAGTGACTTTTTGACAGGGCCTGTAGTGAGACGACAGGGGGCAATGGTTTTAAACTGAAAGAGGGGAGATTGGATATAAGGATGAAATTTTTTATGATGATGCTGGTGAAGCACTGGGACAGGTTGCCCAGAGAAGTTGTGGAAGCCCCATCTCTGGAAGTGTTCAAGGCCAGGTTGGATGGGGCTTTGAGTGACCTGGGCTAGAGGGAGGTGTCCCTGCCCCTGGCAGTGGGGTTGGACTAGATAATGTTTAAGGTCCCTTCCAACTCAAACCAGCCTGTGATTCTGTGAGTATATATTCCTTGTAGCCCAGGGGCTCTGACCTCTTGAACATCAAAGGATTTTCTCTATTGATTCACTTATTAATTTATAAATTTACTAGTTCTATTGATATTTGATTGATCTCTTATTTGAAAGGAACCTCTCAATTTAGACAATTCTAAAACCAGCCTTAGTATCTCTCCAGTGAAGGTTGTACTAGAAATATCATCGTTACCTTGGTATCATGTGATATCAGTGCAATACAAAACCCGTTGATAGAGGAACACAAACAAAACCCGTAACAGAACTCCTGTAGCCTGACTGTTGTTGTGGAGCCAGAATAATACTCTTTGTAGGTGATTCTCTCAGGCTTTATTTTTCTAATAAATTTCCTATTTTTCAATTTTACATCTAACATTGCTACATTTATAACACTGTGAAGATGATAGAGTAATTGAAAGAAGACATCCTTCAGTTTCTTTTTGTACCATGTTTGTTGTTTCCAGCCAATAAATGCATCTGACCATCAATTTTCTTGAGGGGGAAGGTAGCCCAGCTCAGGGTGATACTGCTGATTCTGAAGAAAATGTTTATGCAATTAGCCTTACAGGGAAGTCTCTTGATTGACATTTGCACTTTGTTTTGTTATAGTCAATAATAAGTGGATGCAGTGCTTCCAAGGGTTAGAATTTCAAAGTCTGCATCTGGGATGACACTTAAGAAATCATTCTGCTAAATGTTTCTTCATGCTGTATTGTGTGGCAAAAGCAGGAATTATGGAGCATCCAGAGTTGCTTAGCACCTGACAGGATAAGGCTCTGTAAAATTATCTCTCTCTGTCCCCAGCTTCTGACATTTTGAATCATTTTCTACCACAGTAGCTGGATAGTGCTTGTCCTTGATTCCATGAGAATGTTCTTTCCTGAAGTGAAACTTTAAATGTATATTCTTGAAACTGTATCTGTTTTTCATATGAGCATGAGATTAATCTTCCTGTTATGTTTCTCCTGTTCTTAAATTTGTCTCCTATCTGTAGCCATTTTCACATTAATTTAACTTTACAATGTTTTATGGTTCAAAGTAAGTGGTATTTTAGGTGAGATGGAATAAAAATCCCATGTGAATGAGGTGATTTGATAATATGCCAAAAAATAACCAGTTATTTCATTAGAAGCATGTTTACCCTGTTTCTAGAGGCTGTATAATTTCAATTAGTAGTGTTAAGAACAGAAGATAGAATTATAATATAGGTCACTTATTAGTGAAGATTTAATTTCCTATACTGAAATGTAACTAGGTAGGATAATATCAGTGATATTTTCTGTCGTGATGTGGGAACATGTGCCTGTTTATATGTATGCCATCTCTGTAGATAGTATTTCTTCACAGTAATTCTTTAATTTGGATGTGAGACCCCACCTGGAGTACTGTGTCCAGCTCTGGAGCCCCCAACGTAAGAAGGACATGAACCTGTTGGAGTGAGTCCAGAGGAGGGCCACAAAAATGATCAGAGGGCTGGAGCACCTCTGCTATGAAGACAGGCTGAGAGAGTTGGGGTTGTTCAGCCTGGAGAAGGGGAGGCTCTGGGGAGACCTTATAGCAGCCTTCCAGTACCTAAAGAGGAGCTGTAGGAAAGATGGGGAGGGACTCTTGATCAGGGAGTGTAGTGACAGGGCAAGGGGTAACGGTTTTAAACTGAGAGCGGATTTAGATTAGATATTAGGAAGAAACTCTTTACTGTGAGGGTGGTGAGACACTGGACCAGGTTGCCTAGAGAAGCTGTGGATGCCCCATCCGTGGAAGTGTTCAAGGCCAGGCTGGATGAGCCTTAAAGCAACCTGGTCTGGTGGGAGGTGTCCCTGCCCATGGCAGGGGGGCTGGAACTCGATGATCTTTAAGGTCCCTTCCAAATCAAACCAGTCTGTGATTCTGTGTTCCTTACATAGTGTTTGGGTTTTCAAAGCAGCATATCTGTCTAATCTTGCATATCTGTCTGATCAGCTCTGTGAATATATAAAAATGCACATCCGGTTAATGAGTATTTTGTTGCCAGGGCCTAATATTCAATGCCAGTTTGAGGTGGCTGACCTGTTTCTGTACGAGGGGCGTAAGGTTGTGCTGCTTCTTGATGTTCACAATGTAGAAGAGATTGGTGGGAAATACAGACTGATATATTTGTTTGAATCACTAGGAAATGGAAGAGTAGCACAGGGGTAAGGTACGCAAAACAATGGATGGCATTAGAAAAGATAATCTAATGCTCATAAAACTTTTTGTATTGTAAGGCAAAATATTTATTTAAAATAATTTAAAAGGTGATGAGTTATACAACTATTTTTTTAACACAATAATTAACCTGTGGAGCTGATGCCACAGAGGCGAAAGTTCTAGTGAGTTCAAACAGGCCTTCACATTGACTCAGTGGTAATGAAACACTCAGAATTTTGTTGAGACATGGTGATGTTTTTCTAAGGAATACCAGAAAAATCCTCATTGCTCAGGGAATGAAACTTCTGGCTGACTACAGTCTGGAGGAAGCTTTCCTTGGGTTCTGCTCGCAGCTTGTCAATAATAGAACCCCCGTTCTCACCCTGGATTTCTACATTGGTTTTTTTGGTGTTTTAATTAGTTTTATATGATAGGGCTAAATCTGGATACACGACTCATGCTAGAAAAAATTAGGCGTAAAGCGAAATATCATTCTAAAAGCATTGTCTTCTGCCAAGTTTACTTCTAAGGTCATGGCCAAGCAAAGAGGAGAGTACAGACAGCACAGCTAAAGCCTACCACACCATCCACTTCCCGTTTAGGCAGTGAAGGAAAAGCTTATTAGATGAAGCTAATGAGTCACAGAAGGTGGCATTTCATCTGCCATAATAATGGACCACAGTCAAAACATAATTCATATTTCTGTGTGGTGTTTATGTACAATTAAACAAAAATTTACTGAAAAAAATAAGACTCTTATTGCCCTTTTTGCTATTATTGCAGTAATATGACCTCTTTGGGTCATAAAGAGGGTGTGCCTTTTTATTTCAGCATAGAACTACTTCGTCTAATAGCATGGAGTTTGGGTTTTTTCTGATTATTTTTGTTTTGCCTTCATACAATAGTTAAATGTTTGCTCCATTGTGCTAATGGAAAGCGTGAGTTCAGGTTTTCAGTGCTGAAGTGCTGCTTTATTACTGCCTACTGCATATCCATCTCCATCATCTATTTCTTCTTAAACTTGCCAACTCTTTTTAGTGTGGTGCTTTTACATGTCTAAATGGATCAGTGATACCACGAGGCTGGGTGGGATTGTCTCAGTCGTCTTGATTTCTTTCATAAAAATTACTGACTTATAAACTCTCTTTCAGAGTTTAATAATAGCCACTTTTGATTTAACAAAAAAAAAAAAAAGAGACCCTAGACTTCTAAGAATGTTCCAAAGAGGCTATAAAAGAGACTATCAGATTACTGCTCACTTGAAATGATCATAGTGATAGAGAGTTGAAAAGAAAATTTGCATAACTTTTCAAACAGGAAAAGAAAAAAGACAGGATTGATATCATTATATCAAATCTTATGCTGAAGGGTCTTGCATATATTTTCTTACAGTTCTCTTTGGCCTGCTGGGTTAGCATGATGGATGATGGATAGGATGATAATTTGTGCTGGACTCACTTCTTCCTCTAGGTTCTGATTTTCTTTTCTCACGTTGAACTTTTAAGCACAAAAATTTTCAGCTCCAGAAAGGATACTTGAATTGATCTGATTATTTGATGGTTGCGAACATCAAATGAGCATGTTTTAGAGCTAAGAACCTATGGATTAAATGTAAGGATAATGTCACATTGGAAGAGTTTAACTCCTTGTGCAGTATCGAGTCTTATATTCACTACGTAACAGAAAAAACGTAACTGAAAATAAAAGGAGAAACAAACTACTGCATTTTCTCCTGTGAGGCAGCTAGCAGAGAAGTTCTGCAGCCTTCCTCATGTTTTATACCTGGACTTAAAATATTCACATACAAAATGTAGAGGTCATCAAATATTCCATATAGAAGATGGAATTCATATGCCTGACTTTTTCTGAGGGACATTCCTCTTTCTATAGACCTTTAGGTAGTGTGGAGCAATCCCCTGGAAGGTACAGAAAAGAATGTGAAAACTGATAAACTGAAGAGAATTCAAAAAAGAAATGTGAAGAGGATGGATTGACAAGTTATGGAGGTGATTTTGGTCTATGAGAATGTAGTAACACTTCTCAATGGTTGCACCCTGAGGATACTGAATATATCTTTACACGTGTTTCTTGTCCCCACCTTCCCTTCACATGGGCTTTCTGATCATAAGATCATACTCTTATTTATGAGTTACATGAGTTTAATGCTAAATCCCAGCTCTGAATAGTTTTGTGTAATACACAAAGGGTGGGAACTCCATTCTCTGTGTAGTCGAAAGTTCATTAGAATATTGTTTAAAACAGGAATTACTTGAGAAAAAAAAAAAAAAAAAAAAAAAAAAAAAAAAAGGAAAAAAAAAGCCTAATTCCCAGAGGAAATTACTGGGGCATCTAGTTTGATAAAGGAGCTTTCAGTTTTTCTGCATTGGGTGTCATCTTACAAAATTGCTGAGAATTTTGCTGCTGATGTTAGCAGAAGCAAGTTCAATGCCTGGATGATTTCGTTATTAATTGATGTTAGTGTTAGGAATTATGTCCTTATTTTAGCTTGACTCTGTTCTTTCTCTTGTGTTCTTTATCACAATTTATGATAGCGAAAAGACTTGGAAAGGGTTATTAAATCTGTCCCTCTGCCACTTAAAACTGTTACCCATATTCTGTCTTTATAACAATTGCTTAAATACCCATTTCTATCATCCTCATTTTCTAAGTCTTTCTTTCTGTATGGACATTTAAAATAGTTCTAAGGGAATGTACAAACATATTAGGGGAAGGTTTTTTTCTCCTCCATATCTCCCGGAAGCCAGCCCCGCTTCTGGAGCAGGAACACTATGATAATATATTACAGGCTTGTTATATTAATTACTGTACAATATATCACAAGCTGCTAACGTCTTGTTCTACAATAAGGCTACCAGTTGTAAAGGTGCCATGAAGAGATTTAATAGCATTCATGCAGATCCCACTTCATCACTGCTTTATAGTATGTGAGATAACAGTTCAGTAAATATTCTAGACCAGCCTAGATGAATTGAACATTGAATATGAAATTTAAAATACTTCTTTGGTTTCTTGACAAGGATATTGGACACATACTATGCATTTTCATCTCCTGCATGATCAAGATTTGGGTCTTGTTCCTTAGACAAATGATCATGTTGCCACATTAATTGCAAGTTGACTTCAAATTATTTTGGTATAATTATTACCTTTGTTGGAGACAGGTTTTAAACGAACAAATGCATGTGACTATTTATTACTCATAGAAAACGATGTATTAGAATCACTGGAATATGTTACACACTAAGCATTCCAGCGTCAAAGGGAATTGCACATTTAGGCAATTCTCTAATATTTTCTTAAAGCCAAGCTAAGCTGATTCCAGATGACAGCAGTCTTAATGAGGCTCAATAAACAGTACAGTTTGTAACCCCAGGCCAACTGCTGAGCAGAAGCCGAGAGCAGCGCTACAGCTTCAGTGAACCCATTACTGTGAAAGATGCTGGATCCTAGAGCAGCCTGAGTCACTCATTGCACAAGAGATGAAGCTCCAATAAATACAAATGAATATCCAAGGTGACGGGTGACAACTTTGTGCATATGTGATTTTCTCTGATTTGACATTGCCTTGATGTGGTCTTAAGGCATGCGGCTTAGTAGCAGCCATTTACATTTTTAGCCATTGAAACTTCTTTTTTACTTGCAGACATTAACGTTTGGGGTTTGATATAAGTATTAAAAATTTCCTTTGTTTACTTTTTGGGCCTAGTTCTTAGAGCTAATCAAGATCTAGAACAACCCCTTTAAACTCTTAAGATAGTCAGTAATGTTGAAAGGCATGTGTTTTTTCTGCCAAGTTATGGTTATTTGTATCAAATTCTTCTAAAGGTGAATTGATGCAGGAGCTTGCATGAGTCTGAAATGTCTTCAGTCACTTGATGACAAGAAAGTAATCTTGAGCTGCTTTTTGCAAGCCCTGTTGCAGGCTCATTCATACCTTTAATTTGAAAAGAAAGAGAAAATTATCTTGATTTTTTGTTTTTCTAGTCCTTACATTTTTCTCATCCATTTTTTAAAAAACAGTTATTTTTAATAAATAACCCTGGATTTGTTCTTTCATTTGGAAACTTTGGTACATCTGCAAGGAAACCTTTTAATCAGTTGGTGGAGTCATGTGTAAGTGTAGCACATGTTAAAACAACCTCTTCTCTAGCATTAATGTAATATAAATTGGTGAACATTCTGCAGTATTCCTGCTTTTGCAGTGTTGCAGGTAGAAATCTGTAGTGACACTGAATTATCATAAATTTACCATGCAACTGTTTATTGAGGTATGGGATAAGATTATGAAATCCTTCCATTCCTTGTTTTGCCCGAATTAAAATTTGAGTACGTTGAAATGCCCAGCCTTAAGCTACCTTGTGTTTTCCAGCCTGGGAGAAAGTATTCTGGGATTTTGAGCCCAGCACAACTCGAGGCCAGTTTAAATCATACAGTCACCTCCTAAGTCACAAACCTCCCACAGCTGTGGGTTGTTTCCTACCCTTGGGGCTGATCTCAGACCATCTCCCTCCACCAGCACATCCACTGGCCTGGAGTCCCATGAGGGTCCTGCAGAAACAGACTGCATCCCCCGTGAACAAGGTGAGGAAATAGTGGTCACAAGACAACTAGACGCACCATAACTCCTCTTTTAAGGTGCTACAGCTCTTCTGGTCTTTATGAAAATATTCCTAAAGGGTCTCTGGAAATACAGTATAAATGAATTTAGAAACTGAAAAGAATAGGAAAGAGCAGAGCTGTGTTATTTAAGCTTCAGGGGTGCTCAACCAACTCTACAGCTGTTCCCATGCACCAGAGGTACAGACCAAATTAAACAGACGAGGTGGTGGCACAAGATAAAAAGTTGGTATTGTACAAGAAAAAAGGCAGAGATTTATTTACATTGATGGCAATAGTATATAATGTGCTGGACTGTTTATTCATATTTCCCTGAGGAAATTTTATCAAAAAACCTTAAATCTCAACAGTTAACCACGTGTACCAAATTTGTGATTCTTAAATAAGTTTTACCTGTCAGCTTTGCAGAGTTGCTGAATCACAGTTCAAGTGGTTAGCAGTGAAATACAGGCTGAGAACATTTTACCAGTTTACCATTTACTCTTTTGATCTTCAGCCTAGTAAGATGGCAGAAAAAGATGTCAAAATATCATGGAGCCAGTGCAAAAAGATTATGCAATGAGATGCTGTTCCCTACTTAGTGCATTTAAATTGCTGAATGGCAACAACAAAGCATAAGTTGTCATCTGCTGACATTTAATTCAGTGGAAAACAGGAAAGATGCACTGTTATAAAGTGCTATCAGAATCACTAGGGATTTGCAAAGATATAAAGAGACAGATAAACACAATAAAAATCAATATGGTTAGTGTCCTGGGCTCTATTGGCACTTCACAAAGTGATGGAGTTTGTATTTACAGTGGGGAATGATGTCCTCAAATAGTGGTGGCATTGCAAGAAACGGTCTGGTGACCACTTAACACCATCAGTCAGACCGTGAAGGGACATACCACATTTTTTTAAATCACTGGAGGGAGGGAATTGAATGATACTAGTACAGTATTTTTCCTTGGAATGCAGTAGGCATGCTACAGTGCAGACTGAGATGTCTGAGCCATGTCACAAAATGCAAAGTGAACTTCTACTGGGCAGATCAAACCCAGCTGGCAGTAGCAACAATCTGAGATTAAACAAGTGTTGCTAATTAGGTTTTGCAAGCAGATTGATAGTTGGTATTTGAAATTGTTCTATAAGTGGCCATCGTTCATGGTTACCTTCATAAGAACACAGTAAATATTTCTTCCCAGAAGAGACCGGCATGAAAATAATTGTTGTCTTATGCAGAAGTAGTTTTATAGTGCCATTGCCCATTGAGTGTCCCTGCTGGTTAAGATACACATATGGCAGGGAGAAGGTCATGGTTATCTTCCATGCCTGTGGTAAGACGGAGGCCAGTTTTCCTGAAGGTATCCTGTGGGAAGTCAAGGATTACTCCAGTGTGCCTGTTGTACCTTGTGATGTATTCCTGCCACTATGATAATAAATCAAGAGATGACGTAATTTGGTTTTGAGTGGAGATGGATAAGACATGTATAATAGTCCATGCCAGGTCTCGGGCATTTTCTTGTAGAGGAAGGAGAAGCTCTTCCAGTAGGATCACTGATGTTTGTGGTGCCTGGGACAGACTTTGGGTGGGTGGGGAAATTGAACTGGGCAACATCTCATCGCATTGCATAGGTGATTGTGGCCATCCATGTGTGAAGCCCCCTACCCTCAGCCAAATGAGGGGTGAGCCACCCTTGCTGCACCCTGTCCTCCTGCAAACAGGGCAGTGCAGGAGGAAACATCCCAGTGATCCAGCTGGGCATATTGGCAATACTGGGAATGAAGGGCAAGGAGCAGTGGCTGTTGATACCCTTATTGATTCATTCTCCCTTTGCCTTGAGAGTCTCAAGCTCACTTCTTTGTACTTCAGTTATTAAAACTCGCTTTCTAAGTTCCTAACTGCAGGCAAGTTTTTATGAGTGAGTGATGTAATTCTTGTCATCAGAGCAAGAGCTTTGTTTTTTCAAAATAATATACAAGCTTCAATGAATTGTTCCCATGTCTGTTGAAGCTTCTCATTCTGAATATCAGAGAAATAATCCCCACCTTTTTTTTTTTTTCCTACTCAAATTAGATTTGCAGTTTGATTGATACTCCTTTTAGAAAGAAATTCAGATATGAAAGCCTGGGGGCAGTGATATTCTGGAAAAAGATATTTGCGCTCAGTTTGTGTTGACTTTATTGCTCTGGCTGGGAGGACTTCATTTGGTCTGAATCACCATCCTGGACTACTGCAAAGGAGTAACTGGGTCAAAAATGTGTAATATTTTGTTAAATTATCACTTGAGTCATTGTTGTCTCTGTTATTTTGATGACATACTCAAAACAATTGATCTATATAATACAGCTACTGTTCTGCTGCTGCCATGCTGATTTTCTAAAATCAAAAGGCTTCTTTATTTAGATCCTGATTTATACATGCCATAACTGACAGACAGCTTTCAATCTTAGGTAAAGGCAGAACTTCAGAATCAAATCAGATACTGTGAAGTATTTTTAAAGTTTGAGATTCCTTTTTAGCTAGAAGGTAGAAGATGCTCACAAGGAGTGTTAGGCTGCAAGAGACCTAAACTCAGAACATCGTGTCAAGGAGGTATAAAGCCAGAAGTACTCATGGAAGTCAACATCACCCTGTTACAAACATACAGCACAACTTCAGTTTAAGATCACTGAGAATCTTGTCCGTAGGGTTTTTACCTTAATTTAAACTTACTCTTAGGCCACTGATGGGAAAGCCTGTTTTATTCATGGATAGTAATGGCTTCATCAGAGACATTTGAGTCTGATCATCAATTGTTAATTAAATTTCTAATTATTTCTAATAAGAATATAAAAAAGAAAAATGTCATAGTAAAAACCCCTGTCATATTTTATTAAGCAAGTTGACCCTCTAATTTTCATGTTTCTGCAAGAACTATAAAAATGCCGCTTTAAATTAGATTGCAGCTTATTGATGGTGCGCTAGGGGAAGGAACCGTTCCATCCTTTTTGTTTTAATCCCACGATCTCAAGCTATATCACAACATCTTGATTAGCATTTCTACCGCAGCTGAAACAAAGCCTTTAGCACTGGGCTCTGCGCTGAGGCTGCCTGGATTTAGAATCCCTTACGCATGAAAATTTGTAACTAAATCAGGACGAGATTGATTAGCCCCAACGCTTACGTATGATGTTTCACGCGTGAAGATTTCTGGCGTGCAGCTTTGGTGCCTTGCTCCCCCTGGGAGCAGTGGTGGGAGAGGGCTGTGCTGGGAGCCTGGCAGGAAAAAAGGTCTCCTTACCCTGCCTTGGTAAGCCAGCTCCTGCAAGGAGGGGAGAAGGAGCCATTGCCTGGGGATGGAGGCATCATTAGCATCCAGCCTGTGGCTCGGTGAGCAAAACGGTTTGTCAGAGCCTGGCAGGGCTTTGCCTGAGGAGGGTTGTAAGAGATGGTGTTCCACAAAACTCCAAAATAAAGAGCAGGGAACAAGTATGGTGGTTCCTCCCTTCTTCTTCATATCTCTCTTGAATGTGAGGTAGTGGCCAGGTAGAGGGTCTGAAGAAAAAAGGAAAGGAGAAAATGACACAGAACAGCGTAGCAGTTGCCATCTTCTATCCTAAAATGTGTAGAACCAGACAATCCTCTGAGGTCATCCAGTGAAGAGCTGAATTCATTTATTTTTGAAGGGGAACTGAAGTTTTTGATGGTCCTATTTGAGTTCCTAGAATTAATCTGTGGTCTTTATCTGAGTGCTTGCCTCTGACAGGCAACAGAGAAGCAGAACAACCTGGCTGGAGGAGGGGGCATCCCGTGCATTTGCTGCTGCTCACTTCTCTGCCGCGAGGCCATGGAGCTGTCGCTTGTCATGGTGGAGAGTGGGAACGCTCTGCTGCCTGCCAAGCTCAGCCTTGGCACTGAAATTGGCATAGAAATGATGTTTTGACGTACAATGACATTAAAACAACAAAAGGAATATTTATGGGTGATGGCAGTATTACTAATGGTCACTGTTGGAGCTCTTGAGATGTTTGTCCATTTGATGGAAGGTGGAAGGGCAGAGGCAGAGCGGACACAAACCCAGAAAGAAGGGCAGTTATGGCAGCCAGGTAAGGAGCAGTAAAAGCAACAGAAATGATATGAGACGTGTGGCAGGTTCGCAGTCGCAGTGCTGGCTCTGTTGTTGCTGTTTCCCATAGTCACGCACAGTGGACGGCTCTTCCCTCCTCCCCCAGCCAAACACCAGCATCCTCCCAAGCTGCCTCATCCCTGCATGAGCAGTGCTTTGACACAAGTGGGCTTGGGGGATAAAAGCAAAACCAACTAGCTAGTAACGTGGAACCGTGTCAGTAGTAACATAAGTTACAGGACATCAGCTGTCCTCAGCAATTCTGAGTCAGATACCTACACCAGCTCCTGCTATTAAAAATGTTGTTACTGTCGTATACGAGGATTTTGATTTTTAGAAGATGAAAACAAGCAGTGATACAGGAGCAGCTGCAGCTGTGGCAGGAAATATAAGTATTTAATGAATACAATATATGGTTTATGTTTCTAATAGTGTCTCTTGGTAATAGGAAGGAAAAGAGAGTTTGTGGAGTTGAAGAGAGCGCAGCAGAGCTCACCCGTTGCAAAGGATATTGGATGTTCTGCTAAAGTGGATATTCTTAAATATGTTACTTATGGCTATTCCATGGATATATGAAAGGACAGAGGAACTTTTCTTGGAATGGGCTTCTTTTAATACTTTTGTTGTCAGGCAGTGGATTTTTTGGTTTCTTTGGTTTTGTTTCTTCCCCCCAGCAGTAGCCTAAAAATAGTTTGAACTATTGGGGGGGTTTCAGAAAGGTTTATGATTTGAGTAGAAGCTCTGCGTGTGTTCTGGCAGGAATGTGTTAAGGTACTTAATGACTGTCTTTGCACACTGCTAATTTGGACTGGTATTTTTAGTTGTACTCCCAGTAGGAATGGCACTGAGTTTTGACAGCATCTCGCAGACAGCTTTGATAGCTGACTCCCAGGGGAAGGAGGTACTACGGAGCTGCGGTCGCCATCCCACCATTAAGGTTGATGCCTGCCTTACTCTGATAAACCCAGTTTTCAATTAAATAAAACTTCCAGAAACAAAACAATCTCCTAAAACTGTACATCCTGTTCTTTCCAGTGAGACTTTTGATTTATTTTTTTTTTCCCCCTGGAAGTTCAGGGGAAAGGATTCTGGACGTATGCTAAAGCTGTATTTATACAACTTATCATATCTCCTGCCAACCATAACCTGCAAATTCTCTATTGGTGTTATCTTGTTAGTTGTGTTTGAAGACTGTGGTGTTTTTTATCATCTCTTCTCCTTCTGTTTTTATAACAGCAGGTTGGGAAATGAGAGAGGTACTTTACAGAGCTTGTTTCTGCAGAGTTGCTCAACCAAGAGTTCTTCAGATAAATTATACATAGAAAAAGGGGACTTAAAAGGATTTTAAAAATTGTTTTTCTAGTTTATTTTGCTTACTAAGACTGCACTTTGATAAACTGCTTGCATATTTAAATGCATCACATAGTGAATAATTCTGCAGACTAATAATGATACAAATAATCTGGGATAAAAAATTAATTTGTGACACCAGAAATCATAACTTTGTGAAACATTATGTCTGTAGGACTGAAAAGAAAAACTATTCTTGGCTTCTCTAATATTCATAATCAGAACTACTCTTCCATGAAGAGTCATGAAATCATCCTGATGGGTATGCAGGGATTACTCGGGAGCAGTTCTCAGAGTTTCTGAGGACTGACTTTGCTCTTTTTATTTGAGTTTTAGAGGGCCAGAGCCCTTGTGATTAGTGCTGCTGGGAGGCCCGCAGAGTGCCCAGCTTGCCTGCTGGGGAGAGGAAGGGCTGCTCTGATGGATTGGTAGTGGATCGCGAGTGACATGCAGAGCAGATGCCTGGATTGTTACTGTTTAGAAAAGTACACGTTCGTTTTTTTACTGTGGTTTTGCTTTTCAAGCAACCAATTTGTATTGGTACACATTGGCTTTTTTGCTGTTGTTTTGCTTTTTCAAGCAACCAATTTGTATTGGTAGCTGTGAGTATACTCAATTTTAACCATGATTTCAGGAGTAGTTTTGCTATTGCTGGTACTTCTTTGTAATTGCATTATTTTTTTTTGGTGGGAGTGTTTAGAGAACTAAAATTGAGCAATATATTGATTTTTCTTCAGTAGTATTTGTCATAAAAATTCTTACACTACATCTCTGCTGGACACAGCAGTTTGCATATTATCCTGTTTTCAGTGTCTACTGCATCTCGTGGCTTTTGTTTCCAAAAAGTGGCAGCACTGAAAAGCAGGTGTGGGGTACAAAGTACCCACAGCAATATGAAATCAGGCATTCTGTGGGCTGTGGAGAGGCAGAGTGCGAAAGAAGCAGCGGCTGGATGGTCACAAATCCAAGAAAGCTGAACTCTCTGTGTATAGAATTGTTGGGAGGCTTTGAGCTAGATCACAGGTAGGTCTTGAATCTCTGCACATTGCTCTTTGCTGTCCTCTAACTAAAAATATTTTCTGGAACGGAGAGTGCAGTCGCCTTGCTTTGGACCTTCCTAACTCCCGCGGTGTTCAGTGCATCTTTCTGTTGCTGAAAGCAGAGCAGGTACCACTGGGTGAACAAAGCAGGCTCTTTTGTGCAGGAGGGCATGGAAACGTTAAATGTTGGGTGAATGTGCTGGGCAAAATGCAGGAAGGTGCTCAGATGACACATGCAGACTCTTACCAGAGACTGGTTGTTCTCGAAGAACATGGCAGGTAAGAGGAGGGTGGCATAGAGGGGGGCACTGTGACAGCAATATGCATACAGTGTATATGAAGCAAAGAACTTCCTCAGTACAAGTACTCTTTATTCAGATTGGGTTTTGCCATTATTTTACATAAAAGCCAGTTTATATTGATGCAGTGGATAATGAGAATCACCAGGCTTGGTGGCACCTTCCTAATTTCTTTTCTCTAGTATAGGCAGATGCATAGCAATAATGCATAGCAGTGTTTGATCTTGCAGAAGGACAGTGCTCAATTGTTGCCACCAGATCATAAGCACAAGTCCAGCATCACTGGGGAGGCACTTTGCTGGAGGGGAGAAAGGACAGGCTGCTTGTGGGGAGGCCAGCATGGTAGCCATCCCCATGTGAGCAGGGAGGGCAGGGCTGGTGATGGGAGCCAGCGTCAGCCCTGGGTCCAGTGGTCAGCCCACAAGCTGATGGTCCTGGGGCAGGCCTGAGTGGGGTTTGGCTCTTGCAGGTCTGCATCCGGATCAGTGGGTGCAAAGGGTGACGTGGGCATGGCAGCATTTCACTGCATTCCACTGCAACGCTGCTCACCCGTGCTGGATTTCCCTCTGATAAATTATTCCGAAGTTTAATTTCTCTTACTGTCAGGAAATTTCATCTTTTGTTCGTCTAAGCTCTGTTTATGGCTATTGAATCTTATACCTTTGTTTGCAAGACTGGAAAGTAATTTTCCTCTAAGCGTTTTCCGTAGGTAATCATATAAATTCAGTGACAATTCACCTTTCATCCTTCCCTTATGAGCTGAGATTGAACTTCTTTAATTTAGCAGTGCAAGGCTTATTTTTCAGCCACAGGGTTACTTTTGTTCTCCTTCGAAGTTTTCAGGAAGTACGTGGAAATAATAAACTTTATAATCAGAAATGTCATTCTAACCTGGTAGTGTTTTAGTTCAATGATACATGAAAAGAGACAGATTTAACTTTTTTTACCCCAGCGTTGGACACCTAGAGCTTTACGAGAAGGCAGGCACGGCTTCAGATAACCAAGTCTGTTTTGGGATGTTTCCTTCCAAGTCAATATCTTTCATGCTTAATTGGAAACACATTATCTTGGAGAATAAAAAAGAAACACTGAAGTGACAAAACCTTATTTAAAAAACTCTGTTGACTGGCATTTATTAGTTTTCTTGCATCTAATTATTGATAAGTCACTACGATGACAACAGTGAAGAAAAACCTTGACTTTTTCTGTGGGTGGTAAGGATACCTTTAGGTAACAGTAAAATACTATCACATTTTAATGAGGAGAAAAGATTTTGAACTAGCTTTTGAATCTAAATGTAGAGATTTACAGTTAAAGTGTGTGTGGGAGAGGAGAGGGAGGCCTTTCACCCTCCGTCTCTCTCAAGCGATGTTCTGTGCTGCTGCATTGATCGTTGGAGGAAAACACTGGATTGGGCCTGATTCAATATGCTCGTTCTTTTGTTAAATTACTGTAGGAATTACACAACAAAACCTGCTATAAACAAGAAATCAGGTTTTCTTAATGCACGTGATGCCATTCAGTGGTCTGTCTTCCCTGATCTTACTTGTGGGATGGTTGTGGGGTGCAGGCGCGGCCCTGGGGACAGCGGCCTGTCTGGGGGCTGCCAGCAGAGAGGGCTGATGGCTCTGCGGGCACTGGTGCCAAGCCGGGCCCCGCAGGGCCATTCATTCCAAACTCTCCCACCATCTGCTTTCAGGAAATAGAGAGGGCAACGTCACTGACCTTCGGGGTGTTTTTGCCTGTGGCTATTAGGCAATCTTCGGGAGTACTGAGCCCTGGCTCTGAGCTCTGCCCGCAGTCCCTTTTCCTCACTCCAGCTCCCGCAGCGAGCCCAAAAGAGCCCAACCCCTTAGAAACTTTATAACGCATTTCTCCTGAGGGTTACAAAGCTAGTTAGAAAATTACAGAAATGTAAATCTGCCTTTTTATACCCAGTGAGTAAGGGTTCAAAAATAAACCAAAGGATTGAACTGGACATTTCCTACAAAGAGTGAGCCCCTGGCTGCAGCCCTGCAGTCTCGGGTGGTTGTTGTTTCCTTTGCTCATTGTTGCGAGGCACAGGTCTGCGCTAGCTAAAAAATCACACGGGGCTATAAAATTATGAGAAACCCTGCCTGCTTGTGCACAAACGCCTTTAAAGTCTTCTGTAGCTCTTATTCCCTGTGTGTGGCATGGAGCTGGAGCGGTCATCCTGCTCGCTTTGTGTCCCAAGGAGCAGTGACAGTCTCTGCTGAGATTTTTATAGCAGAACCTTAAAGACTGAGAGGAACAGTGAAAGTGCTGGCGCAAGAAATGATGTGGGATAAACCTTAAATTGGGATTTGGGAGAATTTGCAGCTCGCAGGTTTGCAGTTTCCTGAGAGTTTTTTTGAAACCCCCAAAATCCTTGCTCAAGGGCTGGTCCGCTTTGAGATACGGGTGGCCAGCCATTTCTGCCTTCTGCCCAGATCTCCCGGCCATGCAAGTGAATTGTGGTGAAAATAAAATAGCTGCAGAGCATAAACTGAATGCCCTTCCAGCTGGAGAAGAGGATGAAGCTTAATATTATCATTGTGGTGGTCTCAATGGCCTTGTTTATTGAACACATAGTACTGTTAGCATGGGGAATGAAATCCATTTGAGGCTCACGCACATTTGCAGTGGCCTCTTGCACTTGTAGGATTTATTTTTGACTTCTTCCATTGTGCTTGGAGTGCTTAAAGTGTCATTTGCAAAATTAATCCTTGAAATGGAGGAAGAATACTCATTGCATTTGCAGAACTGGAGTAGGGACGAAAAGCCTCATTCAGCATAAATATTAAGAATGGTTTTAGGCTAATTTTAAAGCCACATAAAACTTAACGGCCAATGGACATCTGAAACCTTTAAATATTTTGAAAAAAAGAGAAACTTTGTATATAGTCAGTTTGAATAGTAAAATAGTTTTTAATAGAAATATAATAAAAATATTTTATGAACTTTCTATGTTTTTTTTTTCCTTTTAAATGAGAGATTAAGCAAGTAGCAGTCAAATCTGAGTATTAGTTTGGTAGCATTTCCATTTGAAAAGCAGAAGAAAAATCTGTGTGTATGGAAAGTAATTTTTGATGAAAAGTTTAGAAACCCCTAAACAAAAATCTCAGGGCCTTTTAATGAAAAAAACAAAAGGGGGAGGATTTTTAAGGACATTCTAAAATGTCACATCACACATTTACAAGTCTGATGTGAAAATACTAAGAAAAGGAACTCTCTTTAAGTCTTCTTTGAGCATTTTTGTCCTCAGAGGGGTGTAAATGTGCACAAATAAAATTATTGCAACATCCTACTAGCTTCTGATTGCCCTGCCCTCTCCCAGAGGCAGACCTGTGGGGGCTGGGGCATCTGCTGCTGCTCTGCAGAAGGACAGAGCTAATCATTATATTGGCATTCAGGCTCTCCCTTGTGTAATCCTTGTCCCTTCCTGGCTTTCCATATTCTTTCTGTAAATATTAATGTGCTGTCTTCTTTGAATGTTAAGATGGATTTTTTTTCCCTTAAGACTAATTTTCTGTAATTATTTATGGTTTTACCTATGTCTGAAAGATTTGCTTAAAAGCCATAAACTCAGTTTGGGGATATAAAACAAAAATCTTTTTCTTCCTTGGCAGTGAAGACTAAGGAAGGCTAGAAATGGTTGTTTATTAAAATATTCAAACTTATTTAGCATTCAGACACCAATTCCTGTCTGTTCAGACAAATATTTGTTCCTCCCGTGAGGGTGGCTCCCAGTGCAATCTGATAGACTGGGTAAGACTGGGTACTGATGGCAGTCTCACTTCATCAGTGATTTAAAAAGCATGAAAGTGAGTATTTTGGGCAAGATCACCTAGCAAGTGAGAAAGAACCTGGAAAATACCTGAGAACTTCCACTGTTGTTGTACCCTCCTCATGAACGGAGTTGGGGATTGACATTTCTCTCCCTTCTTCTCTCCTTCCATCCCTCACCCCACAAATCCCCCCTGGTGCTGTGAGAAGCCGAATACCCCAGTGGCGGCAGCACCCAAGCCTTGCTTTAGGGCAATTTGTCCCTTCCTTCCCCGCTGGACACTGCCACAAAGCCAAACAGGGGTCCTTTCCCCAGCTTCTCTTCCCTTCTTCTTTCTCCTCCTCCTCAACTCTTAAGGTTGCATAGCGCTTGGTCTGCATGTGCAAAATCCAGTGTTTTCATATTTATTTGTCTTGTTTCAGTCTTTCTGAGGTGTCTGGAGGTGGATGATGTAAGAACTCTTGCATCCTTAGTTGAGGTACTGTTTGGAGCAGGTGCAGCACTGCTGTAATTCTTACCAGGAATCTCAGATGTCCTCTTCTCTCAATAGGCAGATGTCTGCTTTTGCATATAATAATGCATGATCCCTAGAAGAGATTATACAATAATCAGACTGAATATTTATATTTTCTTTTGTTTTCACAGTGTCCTGAGGGGTAAAATAGGTTGTGGATTACATTAGCTGTGTTTCTGGGGTTTGGGTTCATTTTGGTGTGTTTTTTTTCCCCGTGTTGTACTAAAAAAATCTCAGGCTGTTATTTAGAAATGCACTATTTTCTGATTGAAGAATAATACCACTTGACAGTTCACAAACTCGATTTTAAGCAGAAGCAGCCTTTGCTTCAGTAAGGGGTGATGGCAGGCTGGGTGATCCTGATGTAGCGTGCCCGACTTTCACATGCTGAGTGTTAGTCTAGCTGTCGTGGTTTCTTCTCTCTGTGATGGCTGGAGTCTAGCAACAGCAACGTGAGCAGGAAACCCTTGTATTCAGGAGGCTCATGTATCTTCTGCCTTCATGGTGTTTAAATGATTGCCAGGGAAAACAAAGGAAGGCCTGTTTGGAGAGGGAGTTAGAGACAAACTGGTTCCCAGTCCATTCTGCATGTGACTAGTGTGACACTGCAGCAAGGAGAGCATGAATGGGAAATTTGTTTATTTTTAGCCGTGTTACAGCAGTGTCCCATGTGTTCATTATTCTGAATGTACGCTCGCTAGCTGCAGGCTTCTGTATCTGCGTGGGCAGCAGGAATGCACGTAGAAAGAAAATGTATATTAGGAGCAGAGCTGGAGAGGTTTTTAGCAAGAATGAGCTAACCTAGAGAAACTTACTTCCGTGCATGGAAGAGGCATTTGTTTGAATCTTTTCATTATTAGCCCTAATGGGGTCATCCCCGTTTGGGATGACGACAGTTGTCACCTTAGTAACTTCCTCCAATTTACATTGCTACTGTGAGCAATTTTCTGTTGTGCTGAGGCATAAATCTCCTTATGCATCAGGTGCACTGGAAATTCAGTAAGAAACAGTTATTTCATGTTCTTTCCATCTGTTGTGCTTCTCAAACCTGTAACTACTTGGGAGGAATGTGAAAAGTACAAATTATAGGTCCTATGATTCCTAGCAAAATTATCAGTAAAATATTACGACATTGGGGGTGGATATTTCTGAATCTGCTGCTGCTGTAGGTACTTTTAATCAGGAATAGTTTCTTTTTTCTCAAGAGTCCAATATAAGAAAAGCATGGTGTGATGGAAATCTATTCAAAGGATATTTTAAGCTAGATCTCCTACCTCTCTGGACTGGCTGGATTTCTGTGATGTGAAAAATGGGGTGCCTGTGCCGATCTTTGCTCTAGAAGGCAGCTGCTGAACCTCCACTGCTGGGCTTGGCTGGCTTTTTGTTTTTTTTTCCCTTCCTATCGCTGGTTCTTTCTGTTGGCTAAGGACATTTTACCTAGCTTTTATACAGGCATTCTCAGATTTGGGTGAAATCTAACAGCTTTTTATCCCTTTGTAATTAAGCTGGTTTTAGGCATTGCATCACGTGGTGGGCTGTGACAGAAGGCTGTAACCAGCAAGTATGTGTGTTTTTTTTCCCTTGGGGAGCCCCTTTGAACATGAAATGCTTGTAGGAGACACATGGTAACCAGGTCTGCACAGCATCACAGCCGCCTCTGTTCTCCAGGGACACGATGGTTGGGCAAGCCAATGAGTTATGTCTGAAATGTGCCCTTTTTTGAGGAGGAGAGATGCTGCAATTGCCAGTGTCAGAGAAATGAGAGGGGAGGGCAGCAAAAGAGGTTATTTTCATATACCTCAAATCTGACAGATTTATGTAGCACAGACATATGGTCTGGATATAGATCCCACGATGGAAAAGAGTCTACATCCACTGCTCGGTGGTAAGATGTGAAAATACAGCCTGCATTTCTAGAGCGTCACTCTTAACTGTTGCCTGGGCCACATGGAAATTGTCAGAACAGCTACAGGCTTTTAACTAACAGCCTCTGAAGGAAGGTCTACATATGTTTGTTTCTAAATTAATATGGTTTAAAAGAAGATCAAGAATCTGTTATGGTGCATGCAAATAAAGAGGTGCTTATGTCAATGTCTATAAGCTCGTAGCCACACGAGTGCCACACCGACACAGATCTAGGATTTCCAAGCTGAGCTTTCTGAACAATGGCAATTCCGTTTTGCAATGTGTTTCTGCTCCGTGCTGGAATAGATCCAAAAACCTTCAAAGCAGCATCACAAAATGAAATTGTGTGAAAGTATCCATTTTCAAATTGGAAAGATCAATTTTTTTATTTGGCATCTCCCTTTGGAAGTGACAAAAATGTACCATGAACTACGGAAACCTTTCCATTGAAATCGATACCTCCCCATGAAACATTTCAGCCTTGATGAAACAGCATAACTCTGTGGGAAAAAACCCAACACCCAAAACATTTTGTCAAGTTTTGACAAGATGTAGTCTCTTTTCAGAGAAGTCTCAGAATAAATGGATTAATTCAAGCTGTTTGCTTCTCTTTATTATTATTTTTTTGTCTTAATAGGACTATTTTGCCATAAAGATATTTTTTGAAAAACATACCATGGCCTCGAGCCTTCTGACAGGAGCATGCATCCAGCACTGCCTGCTAGGTGATACAAAAGATGACGGGCCTGGAACGAAATGTCTCATTGAAAACTAAGATGAACAGAATTGTCAGTCAGGCTTACAAGTGGTAGCTAGAAAAGCAGAAGGTCTCCCTAGGTGCCCTTATCATTTCTCTTTTTCTAATTTGGCAACGGATGCTAGCAAAGAATGCTTCCTTCTGTCCCTCAGACTACAGACCTACGTATGAAAGAACAAATTGACCAAACTGTGCTTAGTTCAAACGCGTGCTAGGAGGTGATACGTAACTCTTAGGTATGGGTGCTCGTGCTGGTCAGCCCCTGGCCCACAAAGAGTTACCAGCAGGCTCACGTTCAAAGGTGAAGAGCACACGGGAAAAATAATCACCTGATTTGCTGTTGGTCCCTCCCACTGCAGAGGATTTTTTCTCTTCCATGCTTATGAGGTTTGCATCAAATGTTGAATGTCCTCATAATCTGGAAACGTGGTTTTTAGAGTAATTATGGCAACTTTGATCTGCAGTAAGTAAAGCCTGTATTTAGAATTGACCAAGTGGAAGACGTTTTTAGGACTTTCATAATCAATAGGAATAATACATTACCTGACATATGATTGCAGGTACTTGATTTAATGACAGGCCAATGAGCCTACTCCTATCCCACATGCCTGTGGGGTTCCCCAGCTGAGACAGCTGTCTTCAGCCTTTGTTCCTCAGCTCCCAGAATATTGCATTTAACTCCTCAGCAAGTGTGGGCAGCAGCGAGGATTCGGTGAAATAGTCCTTGAAAGTGAAAAACTTCACTTGAGAATTACAATTACTGAAGAAGGAAGGGTGTCCCTGTCCTACCCCTGGGCACTGCCTGTGCACGAAGTGAGGAAGGCTTGGGGCAAAGGCACATTGTCCTTTCCCTCCCAGCTATTAGGCTGTCACATCCAAGCTCTTCCCCACTTGTGCCAGTGTGACTGTCCTGGAAGGCAATTACTTTTCTCATCCCCGCTGACTAAAATCTACTGCCATCAGCGTGAGGGCTTGAAGGGATGTCTGGGAACATTAATTTGCAGGTCCCTGAGAAATCTGGCCCGTTTCCATTTTAAAACACCACCATTTATTTATGGTGGAAGGGTTTAGCTTTTAAAAAATAATTATTATCATCAAGTGAGTGTGATCTTTGCAAATTACAGCAGCAGACCGTATCTTCAGTATGTGCTGTTACGGTTTCTCAATTCATGGGACGCTCCCAAAACTGTGTAAGACTTTCTCTGGGGTGGAAGCAGTACCAAGTGTGATCCACCTCACGAGCAGAGGTGGGTTCAGAGGAACAGGAGCAAATAATCTGTCTACTTGCAATTTTATTAGCCCTCCACCTGCAGGTGGAGGAACTTATGATAGTCTGAACTGAATGAAGCATCTGCACACCCTTTCTCTTTAGATCTGCTTGACCAGAGCTGCTCTAACTTACAGTTTCTAGCCATAGGTCTTAACATAGTCTGAACAAGCAGACATAGGACAGATAGACCGAAGCCTGTGTTGGCAGGTGGATGTAATTGCATTTTATTTGCTTACAGATGTTTCTGTTACAGTCTTTCTCCTAAAAGAAATGTATGTGAGTGGATGTTTCTTCATCCCTCTTGGGGATTTGACTTCCTTTCAGGAGTGTGCACATCAGGAGACACTGGGTGGTGATGTTTAGGGGGGTTAGATGCATTGGTGAGCGCAGTCCCTTGCAGATGTGACACTCAAACCCCCGTCGCTGCAAACATTCCTTGTGCACTCACCGGAGCACCGTGTGTTGCTCGCAGCTCCGGCTGGTCAGGGCTTGGCAGATGAAAAACAAACCGCCGCTTTGATAATGTTTTAGCGCCTTATGTCATACTGCTGGTTTGAACGTGCCGGGTGATACATGCATAGAAAATATCATATTTCCCGGCGCCGCTGATGGGGCACCACTGCCCGGCTCCCCCGCGGCCTCTGCCCCTCCCCGGGGAAACCCCTCCGCGGCCCCGCCGGGGCTGGCCGGCAGGTGGCAGCACCGCACCGCTCCGCGGCGCCGACCGGCGGGCGACCAGCCCCGCTCGCCCGGTGGCCAGCCCGGCTTTTCCGGCGACCAGCCAGCCCCGCTTGCCCGGGAGCCAGCCCCACTCGCCCAGCAGCCAGCCCCGCGGACCTGGCTGCCTTCCCGGTGCCCCTCCACGCCTCGCCCGCACACGCAGAGGGCGCTGCAAGCGGGGAGGTTTCTGCCCCAGCTGCCGCTACATCTTGGCTTCCTGCTTCCCTTCCCTCTTCTTCCGGCTGCACGACATCCTCTAACAGCCGCAGGTGCCTGCGGGTCACAAGACCCCCAGCAGCAGGAGCTGGGCCATGCGGTGTCTGTGCTGGGTGCCTGGCACAGGCCGGGGTGGATGGCGGCTGCACCCAGCCCCTGGCACTGCCCTGGGGGCTGAGATGGAGCCCTTCCATGGCATTATGGCTCCGTCTGCAGCAGAGCAGCACATCGGTATCTCCTCTGGGCAGGGGCTGTGTTTGCTCCCTGGATGCTGCCCCGGGGCACAGGCTGAGCCAAGCCCTGTCCTCACCACCAGGCTCCTGGCTTTGGGGGTGATGGATGCCCAGCTCTGCTCCAGCTCAGCCAAGAGGCTCTTGTAGTGCCACAGAGTACATAACAATACAATAGACAAGCAACGGGTCTGGGCTATTTTACTTATTGGCTTTTTACCTCTTTGGAGGTGACTGGACTGTCTACAAGTTTGCATAAATGCTGGGAAGATGTGAGGCAAAAAGATCTGCCTTGGGATTGGAAAAAAAGCATCTGTACTTTTGGATATGTAGCATGAATGTCACAAAGGAATGTTTAATTATTATCATAGGCCTCTTTATAAGAAATGGTGTTCCTGTAGGTTGCAATTCATTGAGAATGTTTATACTTGTGTGAAAATTTTGTGCATTCTCCTTTCTTAAAGTGCAAATATATTCATTTACTGAAATTGTTCTGTACATAGAAGGTGAATTAACTTTTTATTCAAGTTAAAGTAGACTATTATGTACGCCCAGAGAGGTGGTAGATTCCCAAGCACTGGAAACATTGACGATCAGGTTTGATGGGGCTTTGAGCAATCTATTCTAGTTGAAGATGTTCCTGATCATTGCAGGGGGGTTGGACTAGATGACCTTTAAATGTCCCTTCCCACCCGAACAATTCTGTGGTTTTATGGTTCTGTTACATACACCGAGCTCATATGTGTGTGGAAAGGTATCGGTACCTGCAGTAGACTTTGAGAGCTTAATGAAAGATGAATGTCCTGGAAGGACTGTCATATGCTTTGGCTTGGGAGTGACTTGCAGAGGGCAACTCCTCCTGTGAAACCGCGGAATTTTTAATAAACCTCACAAAGCGGATAGGACTTGTATTTCAACCATCCAAACCCAGGGGAGTTGGACTAGATGATCTCAAGAAGATCCCTTCCAACTCCGACAATTCCGTGATTCCGTGATTAAAGGGCCTCATGTTAAAAAAATACAATGCCGTATAACAACACAACAGATACATATTTCCCACATTTTCATATTGTTTCCATGCTCTTATGTGACAGTATGTGAACAGAGTTATTTTGCACTAAGATTTCACTAGGAATTGTGCCACTGGATTAGTGGCAATAAGACCAAAGTAATAAGCTTTAAATAGATTTTTAACAACACTTTAAATTTGTTGATTAAGGTTGTTAGGGGATTAGAAATGAGTTTAAGTCACTTAGGGAAAATGATCTTAATTTCTATTTAGAAACAGAGTTTAGATTACTTTTGCTTGTGGAATCATGGAAAAAATTGTGTCAGGCTGCTATTAAAGTAATTTTCATTCCTTCTTCACCTCAATATATTAAAAGGGTACAAATGAATATATTCCTGCAGCAAACATATGTTGGAGACCCCTGATTCCCCATGAAAAGTGTATTGTTTTCCGCTGCCCAAGCACCAGGTCTTCAGGAATTCACATCCTTCCTGAGATAACTGGGTTTTGTTATCAAGTCACGTACGTATATTTTTATATTCTATAAAGCACATCAGTATACAGCTCAGCCTCTGTGAATTTGTTTAAATGCTGGGAAATGGAAGATATAGTCACAGGACCTGCCTACTGATTAATTTGACTTTACCTGACTGAGGGTGATTTAATCTCTCTATTGATGGGGGGAGCCAAGGGACATTTGACAGCAGAGTGAGGTCCCAAAAAACGTGTCACGTGAATGAATGCAGCTCTGTGTGGCAAGCACTGTGCCATTCTCCGGGTTCATATGAGCAGACGCCGTGTGCTGGGGATTAGGTTGCTTTTGTTAGTAATGCTCATAAATTAGAACTTCCCCCAAATGGCAACAAAATTAAAATGAGGACATGTAAGAAGATCAAGTATCTGTATCTGAAAGAATAGCTTGTGACATTGTTTGTATCCTTCTTGATTCTCAGTGTAATATATTCCATGGGTTTTTCTTTTCCAGAATGCAACAATGAGTTGGGAGAGGGAAGGAGGCTAGAGGAAGGGAGACAGGAAAGGAAAACAGTCATAATGGAACAAAGCAAGAACTCCTTTAATAAAATTATCAGTCTAGAGCTAACGTGCATATATATGCTCTGTGCATCTACATGCTGATGTGCAGATATACCTGCTTTCCTAATGCCTGCACTGATTATATATGGATCGCATGCAGGGGGAGAAAAAAAAACAGCCAAACATGTGGAGGACAACAAATGGGATTTTTTTTTCAGTTTGATGCCTAGAACGTAATAGGATTTTGTGCTGTGGAAATAAATCCTGACTTTGATGTTACATGCAATTTTCTAAACAGCATAATTTCTTCTAAATGCTCAGTTAAGTAACCAGACCAGATACTTATTTTATTCCCAGTCACTAAATAATTATTTAGGTTCTTGCAAGGGGTGTATGGGAAACTATTTCTGAGCACTAAGGCCAGAGAAAACTAAGCAACAACACAATATTAGTAACTGAGAAATTTCTCACAATTTTTCTTCATATAAAGCTGGAAGTATAAGATACTCTCTGTCTCATTAAACTAAATATTTTACCTCAAGTCAAACCAACTGCATGGGAATATTGTTTGTCCAAAGTGACTGTGTGTTCTCATTGCTTGATATGAAGATCAGCTCTGATGCACTGGCCTGACAAGTTGTATTTGCATTGGACATGGTGCCAAGTTTCGGTGATGTATTTATCAGCTCTTGAGGCAACTTAAGCAATGGACCATGAAATACAGCAGTTTACTTACAACCAATGAGCCAAAGTCACAAAAGTTTCTCAAGATGACCTGAAATGGACTAATAAACAAAACTAACATACAAAATAAACAGAACAAGCACCATGAAGAACACGGTACTTTTATTTCTTTCTTTTATTTCATTCTGAAAATTCAACTTGGGTTAAACAAGGGTTAAAGCCTTAGTGTTGAGTCTAGATCCAAAAATTGGTGCTAGACATAGGGTTTTATTTTTTAAAATCTCAGAGACGCCTTCCAAAACCTTTGTTTTAAAATGTAGCCTTCTTCATGGCACCTGCAGTAAAGCAATGTTTGTATGTGATGTGTTGACCTTGGCATAGGAAGCTTCCCCTTCCCAGCAGATGCAGGCATCTGTCACACTTGATCTGGAATGATGCTGTGTTAGGTATGTAAGAAAGAGCAGTGTGCCCAGCTAGTGTCAGGGAATTCTGTTATGGTATGAAGTGTAAGAGCACCAGGGAACACAGTGTGATCATGCAAGCTAAGCTGTCTGGATATGCTTCAACAGACTTGAAGTGATTTATACAGAGATATTATGATTCTTACAGCTTCTTGGTGGCAGCAGCCTGAAAGGCCCTCTTTTCTTGTTTTCTTTGGGCTGTTCTGAGCAGGTCCCAGAGGGCACTACACAAGTTAGACATCGGCTGTTGAATTAAGTGCCAATGGCACTTGGGGAGACACAGTAACAGGTTGACAATGATGCGAAACTGATGGGCTCTCTGCTTCCAAGGTCTTCCTGACATATGTTGGAGCTTTGTGCAGTTGTACTTTCCTTAGCAACTAAGTGTGATTCATGCAAACTCATCTGCAATAACAAGCCCCTAATAGATTCTTTGCACTCCTCAGAACTCCTGCCCTTCAGAAATGATGGGTTGTTATTTCAATTTGCAGTAATCTCAGTATATTTCTCAGTTCCTCTTTTATTCTGGGTTTGTTTGGTTGTACTTTTTGCATACTTGTTTTAAAAGGACGGGGATGAAACCACAATGTAGCTCTATACTTCTTGTTCCCTCCTGCCCTCCTCTGAAGATCAAAAAGGGAATCTGAAGTTCTTAAGTCCCTTAATATTAACAGAATTAATTTCTCAATGTGACTGCAATTTTAGGGTGAGACTAAATGTTCAGAAAACTATTTGTAGAAAGATTTTCTGTTGCTGAGGTGTTGATTCAAGTTTTATTTCTTTGCATTTGTGTTGTTAAAATGACAGTTCTGACCTCTTGATTTCTTATGCCTTCTTTTTACCTGGGGACCTCATGGTTCCCATGCTGGGTTCATCTGGGCATTTTTAATCTAATTAGTTCCCTGATAGCAGAGGTGCCTCAGGCACTCATAGTGTATCGGTCGTTCCTGTTGTTTATTTACCTTCCCAGTTTTTCTTTTAGTGTCTTGAACAGGATTATTTCTATTAAGTAATATCAAGCCTAAAAATGGAGAATTTTCATGAAAGAAACAGGAACTTGGTATAAATGGTCTAATAATCTTTTGTCCGAGGTTCCTTTCCATGACAACAGTTAATTCTGAAGGAAGAGAGGACTCTTCTTGCATGCAAGACATGTTCTGTGTATCTTGCCTTTTTCTAAGACCTGTGGGTGGTCTTTTAAAGGCTGCTTCTGTCAATTCATATCATGTTGCATCTTTTTTCAAGATCTGAGGAACTGGCACTTCTCAAATGGCCAAGAGCGTGAACTGATCCCCGAGATGTCTCGCTGGGAGCATTGTCCATGCAGCAAAATGGAGCCTGTCCTAGGGTTTGAGCTCTTTTTTGTGTTGTATTGAAATATGGGGCAATGTGTCCGTCCTACATGTGAACAGAGCTGTTTAATTGACTCTTGTGCAGAAGTGCTCAGTTTGTTTGAAAATTAATTTTTTAAGCTCATGTATGGATCATGTGTTCCTTTTGGGCAGAGTAGTGGGAAAGTCTGGCAGTGAGTTTGCTGAGCAGATTTTAGCCTTTATTGGCAAACTTCACACTATGACAGCTGCTTCTAGATTGAGTGGTGCTTGCGTTCACCTTCTGAGCTCCTCATTGTCCCACATGAGGACCCAAGACACACCACTGTTCCTTCTCACCTACATGGTTTTGTCTTCTTCTCAAGTAACCATGGTCTGGGTGAGGTCATTGATATATGGCTCAGTCACCAACTAGAGACCACTGTGGAGCTTTGAAGTTTTTCTCAGCTTACCTGCTTAGATGTAGTGCCAGGCTGTGTGTTAAGTGGACTTTAAGACAAAACAGATGCATGTTTCTTAGTAGTGGCAGAAGGGTATGGTGGTGATGGAAACTACTCTGTAGAGTTCACTAAAGATTTTGTCTAGTCTGTGGTGTATTGATGGCTTGTCGTATATATCTCTGGGGGTTGTTATTTCCCTTGGTTATGCCCAGAAATATTGGGGAAAAAAAACAAGGAACAATAAATAAGATGTCTATCAATCCACCTATCCTTGGAAAATGAACAATGTGGACAACCATTTACCAGCTGAAGGGAAAGCACTCTATTGTATCCTGGAAAGGGCAAATTATGTGTTCCATGGTGACAGAAATGGCTCTTTCGAGCAGAAAATGTAAGCCTTTGGGCACTCTTACACTGTGCAAGTTCAGCTGTAGTAGTTTGTTAACCAGCAGACAGATCCACCCTAGGTTTCTGCCTGAGCACTGCAGAAGACTCCAGAATGCGTAATTGTTACCATTGCTGGAACTCAAAAGTCTTAATAATGATTTTTACTGTGAAACTCAAGGTTAACATTTTTATTTCAAATGATGCTTCCCAAAGGCAGCCTTATATTCAAAGTACTTAATTCTTTGTATTTCTATAATTCATGCTGCTTACTTTGAATAAGGAGTATCCTAAAGCTGTGGTTCCCCAGGCATGGAAAGCCACTCATGGAAGTATTATAACAAGTAAAGGGAAAATACTTGACTTGTTTTCTTAGCCATTTCAACTACATCAACAATTCAGCAAAGATACAAACCTGAAAAGTTGACGCATTGCCAGCTTCATCTGTCTGTACTGTTGTGGAAAACTTCCAAGTAGTTTTTCATGTTTGCTTTGGCAAGTGGTTACCAAGGGGGATGGATGGTTTCTGTACATAGCAAAATTTTGGCATTAGTAGAGTTTTGTTTGTTTAATCAGTGTTTACCAGAAACAGGCAGAGAAGGGAGGCGAAGCTGCTCGGAGGTATTGTGTGGCCTCTGTACAAGGAGACAGTAAGCAAGGACTCTTCAGTTTGAGAATATATATACATATACATATATATGTACATAAATACATAATGTCTGTAGAGCATCCATTAAACTTAGCTGTCAATAGATTTGAAATTGTCACCCAACACTACAGGGACACACAGGTTCTTTTAGGGATCTTTGGCAGAATGAGGACTGGGCACAGGGTTGTAGTTATAATTAGAGCTTTATTATTACATGAAAATTTTAATAATCAGCATAGGTTATTGTTGTCTACAGTTTCTAACAGTTGGCATAGCTTAATGGTACTGAGTATTCCTAGCAATTATCATTGCTTTCAGTTAAACAGAATTTCTAGTAATTAGTGTAGCTTTCTTACTGTCTAGAGTTTTTAGTTACCTGAGCCCTCTGAAGGTTGGGTCAAATTCTTAATAATCAGCGTGTGATACAATAACCATAATCTAGAATCAGACTTTACATAAAACCCCACAAGTCTCTGAATCTCAAAGGAAACGGGCAATGGTGGGGATGTCCCAGATCCCTGGGGGATCAGAGGTTTGCCGTTCAGCAGCAATTCTGGTCTGTGTCCCACTTAGGAATTGCAGCTCCTTGATTTTGTAGGCAGTATCTCACGGGCTGGTACAGTTCCCTGTTCCCCAATGGGTGTCACCACATCCTGGTGCCAATGCTTGGTGGGCGAATGTCCTGTCGCAAATGCTGACAGGGGGGTTGTCCGTTCTATAATGGGGGGTCATCACATCCTGGTGACAACCACAGTGTTGAAAAAGGGAAGGGAGAAGGGGGTGATGTGTGATCAGCATGCTGATGTGTTACGGCCACTGGTCTTGGAAAATGGTGTTGGTTATGCTAACCCAGAGGTGGGGCGCAGACACAGAAACAGAGGAAATTCTTTTTCACTCAAGCCAAAGTTAAGTTGCCACAGGTTCCCATGGAGGCCAAAAGCATGACTAGGTTGAAAAAGGGATCAAACACAGTGGTCCAGATATGACGTCTTTGGTCTATTCAGCAAGTTCCTGAGCTATCAGTTTTCAGGAGGATAAATACAGAGGGATAATATGTTTGCCCTTTTTCTTACCCTCTCCCTGTAAGTTCCAGTTTTTGGCTACTCTTGGGAATAGGATTGAGGAAGAATTGTTCTGGCTGCTGTGGTAGTTCTCGTACTGTCAGAGTTTTGCTGGGGATGTAAACGATATTTTAAAATGTGAAACGATAGGTGAAACGATATTTAAAAAAAAAAAAACAAAAAAAGAAGGAAAACCTACTCGTTCTGCTATTAGAGACATATCTGCTTAGCTGGGTTCTGCCTGCCTGCCTCTTTCTAAGGCTCGGCGTGAAATTAGGAAGGTCCATGTAATATTGATGAGCCTGTGCATTGATTGTGATGAGGAGCACAGGATTGCTGCTGGCCCTCTTTGACACTGTGATTTACAGTGACTTCCTGAAGGATATGACTGGCATTTTTATAGCCATTATAAATGCTGTTGGAGTTTTGACTGCTCAGCTGCAAATGCTTGATCAAAAATATAAACGTAATAACAAATACCTATTTGCATGCTGTTGGATGTGCAGAATAACAAACTGCCAATTATAGTGCTGTTCCATATTAATGCTTGGAAATACCAATTCTGTTGAAGATGTCAGCGTATTTAAACATTTTGCAAGTGGACAGTCTAAATTGCACATGCCTCTCTCTCTCACAGCAATACGTGTGCCATATGTCGCAGAGTTTGCATAATTCATGGCAGCAAGGTGTATAAATGTGCTGTTACGAAACTTGCATGAAAAATCAGCATTTTGGGTATTCAGGAAACTGTGGGCATATGTGGAATATCCAAGAGCTTTTATGTGTGGTTGCTTTGTGTTTAGTTTGCAATCAAGACAGACATAGATCTTTTAGAATGATTTGAGATCATTTTAAGGAGATTTCCAGTAGCTGTCTGTAATGTCTTTTACATCAGGATTGATAATTATTCATGTGTTGTCATAATGATAGAAGTTATTTTTGATCTGCATCTTGTTTCCTAAACATTTTAATGTGTTCTCTTCGAAAATTATATCCCACAGAGAGAGTAGCAAGCAGTAAAGCAGGTGTAATGTGTTCTTGTAAATGTTTGAAATTACCAGTGTTCACCATGTGCCAGGTATTGTGGGAGTCGAAGGAATTGCTGTTTCTGAAGTTACTAATGCTGGTTAGCCTCTGATTTAATATGGAGAGAAGGAAAATTGCCAGTACTGAGAAGTGTATTATGATGCAAAGAACATCTTATTGCTTCTGAAGGCTTGTTATTATAGCATATTTTTGCTCTTCTGTTGAAGCACTGAAAATATCACTATTCTAAATTGGTATATCCTCTGTTTTAAAATGGTTTTGGTTTTGTTTTTTAATTAAAGCTTTTACAAAATTACAGAAAACACTAGGGCTGAAGAGATATTCAAAAAATACCATTATTTCTCAAAGAAGAACTGCCCAAGACTTTAGTGGCACAATTGCAGAAGAGAGCCAAGAGAAAAGTGAGATGACTGTTACCCTATGATTTCCAGTGGTGGGTTTTCCTTGGTGTGTCAGGGAGGGTCCACCCAAGCAGCTCTCTGCATCAGACCCCTTAAATCAACTGTGGTCGAGGGAGCTGAATGTCTGCAGATTTTGGATCAGACCCCTGGGGGAGATAAAAGCTCAGAAATACCTAGTTGTTAAGGGGTTTTCTTTACTGCTTTAAAGATGGTATGTGTATTATAGTTTATGTAATGATGTTTTTGTAAAATTTCACTTATTTCATGTATCTGAATAGCCTTTATATTGTTTTTGTTCATACATATTCAGATTACTAGAGTAAAATAAGGTTTCAACAAATTTTTTTCCCTTTAATTTTCAGTTTTTACTGGTTCTCTGAACCTTTACATTTGGAGCTGTTTTACATCTGTTTTGCAAAGTTGGGCTGTGAAAATTTCCATGACTGTCTTCCATGCTTTTATTTATTTTAACTACATTTAATTACTGAATTTAACTACAAGAAGAAGGAAAGCTAGAATCAGTTGTATCTTTTTTTTTCCTTATTCTGCCTAAGTTATAGTAAGAGAATGATTACTGCATGTGTACTGTAGTGCCCAAAGAAAATATTGGAAAATTCCACTGTATTTTGTCTGCATGCTTTGTTTCTATATAAAGACAATTTCAAGTGCCTTTGTAATAATGGAGGGAGGTTTTTATACTAATCTCAAACCTGCACATCTAACATGAAGAGATATAAATGCATTGAGTCATTTCTCTCAAAGGGGTCACAGTGGGGCTTAAACATGAAATGGCCACTCGGTGCTTTTGATCATGAGTGTATTCTTTGTAGAAAGTCTGTACAGAAGTAACACAGAAAATCAGTGAACGTGAAGACTCTGAGCCTTGAGGTGAAGTGCGCATTGTGTGGAATGTGGCACAGAAAATTGGTGGACTTGAAGACTCTGAACCAGGAGCTGAAGCCAGCATTGTGCTGAATGCGGACACCCAAATAGCATATGATGGTTCCTGTTCCTGTGTCCTCCATCCTGCTGGCCTGACTCTGTCTTCTGGTATTAGTGTCACACATGAAGGACATAGCTTCCCACTCTAGTTACTTCTTTGTTTTCTTTCCACCATTGCTATGAAGTGCTTAAATAAGATACTACAAATCTTGGAAAACATTAGAAAGCCCGAGCCCCACTTAGTAATTGAGAAATAAACTGTGGGAACTCAACTGGTAGCTGAGCAGCAGGTGAAACAGGACATAAAACAGTATTTAGGAGCTGGACACCTATTTTATTGTTTTGGACAAAACATTTTTATCCTTCTGGACAAAGCTGACTTTACCAAACGTATGACACTGTGAAATCATCACAGAAGATTAACAAGAAGGAAACTTACAGCTTGGAAACAAGGATACATTCCCAGATGCATTAGGAAAGTAAGCACAATGTATTTTGTCATTTAAAATTTTTAATTAGAAATGAATTAATTCTTATTCTGTGTGTTCCCTGAGATACGAAGCTCCCCAAAGCTCAGGACCTAATGCAGGCAGCACATTTGCTGAAGCCACATCTGCTTGATGGTTGCCAGAACGTGTTGCAGGCCTGGTGCCTGCCTGCCGTCAGTGCCTCGCACAGCTTTTTATAGCCAGCCATAGACGTGTGGTGGTGAGCAGCGTGTTGGTGTGAGACAGTCTAAGGATTGGAGACGGGAAAATATGCAAACAGATCTACAAGTCTGTGCTTTGCAGAGACTGAAGAAGTGTCTCAGCAAACAAAACAACGTACCAACTTCCAGCTCTGCGCGAGAAAGGCTGTGGTGAACTTTTCCACAGGAGCTGTGACTAAGAGTTGTCCAAGTGTCCGGAAGGAGCAGGGTGGAAGGAAACATCTTGTGATCCAGCAAGATACAAAGGCTGAATTGAGGCAAAATGGGAGGAGTGCTTGAGCTTGCTTCACCTCCTGGCTTATCCATAGATTTTTTTCCCCCAATTGCTATTCATTTGGGTTGTCTGTGCCAATTATCTGTACCATCGACAGTGATAAGGCTCAGGAGATGGCCTGAAAAGCAGCATGCTCCCTGTCCTGTACTCTGTGTAAATGCAGTCTTCAAGAGAAATGTCTGCAAATCCTGCATAGCATTCATGCCTTTGATGTTGGAAACAGTCTTGGTGTCCTGCCTCTTGAGTGTCTCCCATATCACGTTGTCACCTGTATGTTAAAAACCTGGCTGAGCAGAGGTCTTCTTGGCAAGAGTCTGCTTATTCACAAGTCTTGTGAGGAACAGCTGAGGGAACTGGGGTTCTTTAGCCTGAAGAAAGGAAGGCTGAGGGGAGACCTTATCGCTCTCTACAACTGCCTGATAGGAAGTTGTAGTGACATCGGTGTCAATCTCTTCTCCCAGGTGAGAAATGATAGGATGAGAAGAAACAGCCTGAAATTGCACCAGGGAGGTTTACATTGGATATTAGGAAAAATTTCTTCACTAAAGGGTTGTCAAGCATTGGAACAGGCTGCCTAGGGAAGTGGTTGAGCCACCATCCCTGGAGGTATGTAAAAGACATGTAGATGTGGCACTTAGAGACGTGGTTTAGTGGTGGACTTGGCAGTATTAGGTTTACCATTGGACTCAACGCTCTTTAGGTCTTTTCCGACCTAAATGATTCTGTTTTTCTGTGGTTCTGTGATCTGTAGCTGTGCCTCAGCCTCTGCTCAGCTCCGGCTGCTCTTCTGAAGCTTGCATGGAGCCCACAGCCGTGCACGAGCTTGGTTTGATCTGTGTAGGTTGGACATCAGTCAGGAACGAACTCGAGCAAAGGCTTTACCCATATTGCATTTTAGGCCTAAATCTGTCTTGGATCGCAGCTTTGAAGTGCAAGGTGGGGATATTTCTTCCTTATGGCAAAGAGGATGAAAATCTTTACTGATGATGAGGCTCTCTAAAAAGCAGATTAGAGCTGATTTTTATAAAGTCTGATGCACATTGTATTGAAACAAATGTTAAGGAACAGGTATGTGTGTGTTAGTTGCGCCACACATGAACACCCTCCGTGTGTAACAGAAGAAGAAAAGACATGTCACTGGACTTCTTGTGTGGGAAGGAAAATACCTATCATAATTTATAACAAACCTAAAGTAAGCATGGACTTGACAACTGACCTAATTAGAGAAGGGCTGATTATAATGAGCCATGCTCCAGCAAATTAACTAGTTTGTCCATGCTGAAAGAGCCTCTGCTAATGGCTAGGTGTTAAGGAGAAATACTTCTCTGCAACATTACTTAGAGCACAGTTCTGGAAAATACAGATATAGGCAAAGAATTTAATAACAGTATCAGCATTATGTTCATAGTTCTGCTACAGATAAGGTACAATAGGTATCAATAGAAATGCAAATTCTGGGGTAGTATTTAAATGTAAAATATTGCTAGTTGGGTTTTATATTTCCATTTTTAGATTAGATTTTCTTTTTGGATTAGATTTCATTTTGGATCAGATTTTGTTAGCTTTCCAGATTCATCTGCATTTCAGCTAGTAGTAACAGGTTGCAGTTGACTGTCCCTCTTCTATCACAGATGCAAAAACAGTTTTCTTCTGTTTTTATCTTTCTATCATTGCTTTTTCAGTCAGCCATCTTTTGACTTAAGCTTATCTTAGCATATACAAATACTTTATTTTTGACAGTTGCCAAAAGTACTGACAGATTGGTGTCCATTTATTAAAATGGTCATGATTTGAAATCCCTTGGTTTCAGAGGTCAGTAGATTTGTGGAATAAACAGTTCCATTTAAAAGAATTTTAGGTTGAGAAATTTTGGGGTAGTAAGACTTGCTGTCAGATTCTAGGTTTGCAACATTTTTGAACATGTGGTTTTGATCATCTTGTAAAGATTAAAAATTTAAAATACCAAACGAAGTAGTGCCTTAGTACAGTGTTAGACTAGTGTATTCTGTTTTCAAGCAGAGCACGAAATGTAGTAAAACAATTAGCATAATACACTAGTCCACAGTGATGACATTGTAAGATGATAAAGGAAAAATATATGGCAAATATTTCAGGTAATCTTCCTAAAGGAAAAGATTTATGGAATTTGCCAGTAATATAATTGTCTATTGCTCCAAACACAGTAACAGAAGATTGTAAACTTTCAGGACATTAACACCACTCGTCTTGCTGTAGTAATGAAATACTCTAAGTTGAGAAGGAAAAAAAAGAAAATCTAAAAACCCTGAGGCAGTCCTCGCTCCTCCTGACTACGCTGTGCACCAAGCAAACACTCCCATCACAGATACTTCTTTTTTAAGAGATAGGTATATAAGTTATCGTGCAGCTTTTCAACTTAGTGTCTGGAATTCAGAGCAAAGCAAAATGATTTCTGTGTGTAATTCTCCATGACAGTGACTCAGAGAAAATTCTTAACCCTGTCTCTCAATCCTAAATAAAATCAGTGTTACAGAATGCGTGCCTCTGCCATTGCTGCTGCTGGCATGGTGTTTAGGAAGGCTAATCAGTCTTGCAAATTTTTATTTTGGTCATGGGGCACACGATTCAAGTGGAAGCTGAAGGAGATGGCCAACACAGTGTAATGTCCAGCTATCGACTACCAGTTTGGTTGGGATACAGCCAGGAAGTCTGCCTTTTTTTTTTTCTTTTTTTTTTTTCTCCTCTCCTCTCCTCTCCTCTCCTCTCCTCTCCTCTCCTCTCCTCTCCTCTCCTCTCCTCTCCTCTCCTCTCCTCTCCTCTCCTCTCCTCTCCTCTCCTCTCCTCTCCTCTCCTCTCCTCTCCTCTCCTCTCCTCTCCTCTCCTCTCCTCTCCTCTCCTCTCCTCTCCTCTCCTCTCCTCTCCTCGAAAATTGTTTCCTTTTGAGACAAAGTGATTCAAAATATTCCTGTCCGCCCTTTACTGAAAGATACGAGTATTCGTGGTCTGTTTCAGTGAAAAGGAAGACAAATCAGTTTAGCACAGTTGATGAGAGCTCTGTGGTGAATTATCACATCTCAGGAGCAGAGGAGCAACTCCTTTAAATCATTGCTGCTGCTTGGCAGGTGAGCATCTGAGCATATGCTTATGCATGACATAGATTGCTACGCTGAGAACATGCTCTTTAGACCTTTTACAAATTTAAGCAAATGCATGCATTCTGGTTTGCTTTGGGGTGGAGAGGACCAGAATCTGGTTTTCAGTTGCTCACCCCCCAAGGTTGTTTAGTCCTGCTTAAACCAGTAGGCGTACTGAGTTTGATGCCCCAAATTCCAACTCATAGATTGTGTATCCCTGTAGAAGATTTGCTCAAATTAAAGTAGCTTAAATATTCATATGACCTAGCTTTTTAGACTAATTACAGAGAAAATAAATTAAAATACATAATCAGATCCTTGCATGAAGTACTGTAAGAAAGCTTTGCAAAAATTCCCCTGAGAAGAAAAAGTCAAGAAAGGTTTTATATAGTGCCTTTGCAGTCCCTTTAATCTTAAGAAAAAGTTGTTATAGTGACAAAATTGTGCAAATTGTAACTAATTATCCTCTGATTAATTTGTCTTTACTTGGCTTTTATGAAGGGTGGGGGAGAGGAGATTTATCTTGGGGTGTGCTATGCATTTGCTTTGCTTTTCCTTCTTTTCTAGGAAAAGAAGGTTTGGAGTAAGCCTTAGCAAGGCCACTCCACATGGCATAAAAAAATTATTTATCTGTCTGTCTTATCTTCTGTGGGTTGTCAGGACTGTGCTGGGTACAAACCAGCAGAGACCAAGAATAGCTAGTAATGGATGGTGTGATACAGCTTTCTTTTTCTGCTCTTGGTACCTAAGCAAGCTAAGGAGAGGAACAAAGGACATTACTGAATGTATCACTGGGTGTGGTAGATAAATTGTGCTTCTCTAGTTATACTGAAGTGACTAAGCAACAACCTTCCTCTGGGTAATATGGGAATAACTGATCAACCCCATAGTCCTATCAGCCCTAGTTACGTGTCTTTGCTGTAAAATGGCAGTGCTGAGGTACGGTTTTTGAGGGTGTAATGTCAAACCAATCCATATCAGGTTTTCTATTTGTTTAAACATCGCAAGTTTCTTTATAAAACTCTCTGCTTTATATTTAAAAGATCTTTGTTAGCGAGTGGTGTACACTGATAAAACGATGAAGGGAAAAGCCAAGTCACTTTGATTTTAATGCTCAACTAGCTGCTCTCAGAAATTAATACATTGCTATCGCTTCACCACACCTTCAAAGAACAGTATTTAAAGCTTCCTGACATTTTTTCCTAACATCTTCCTTAACTGCAGGTAATTTATGAAACTCTAAACAAGTGTGACTCATCCTGCTTTTAAACTAAGTGACTCTTCTGCACTGAATAAATAGTGCTAGCCAAGAGAGGAAATTTCTCTTCAAAGAGAAGCTGAAAACATTATTAGATTTATGCTGTCATCCTCTACCTCAGCAAAGCCAAGCTTGCGTATGTGTGCGCTCTAGATGCATTTTACATTCTCTGGTGTTTGCAGCACACGTAAGTGTGAAGCAGTTGTCCTAACACAGGTGTGTGTACCTTGAATAAGAAGGGCTGGGCTGAGCTCGTTATCTGATGCAGCTGTTAGGAAGGAGCTGATGACCTTGCTGTGCTCCCAGCTGGGACTTGTGATAGAGCTGAACTCTGGGCAAAAGGTAAGGAGGAGAAGTTGTCTTGGAGATAAGTCCTCAAGCCTTCCTGGTAGAAAGAAGCTGGAATTTTGTAGATCTGCCTGGTCCTGGCTGGCATAATGTATCTCTGAGCTCTCTGGACACATGTGTTTGTCACTGCATGTGTTTTATAGCTTTGTGTTGATGTGGTTGAGGCTGGTCAGCACTGTGGTACTTCCATGGTGTCATTTCCCTGTCCAGAATAAGCACGGAAGCTGTTGGTTCATACAGTTATAACTCTGCGTGTAAGGTGTAGATTTGTATCAGCTACTCTTCAGCTTTGGAGTCACTGACAAGATGCGATGAAACAAACTCCAAGAGCCTACTGCTGAACACGGTGAGAAATTTGGATTAGGTCATTGTTCTTAAACGTACTGCTCAGTCCAGCTGTGCTGCGGGGTTTCTAAAGTGTATTTGGTTTATTGTTATTAGTCAAGCCAGGCAGAGGGGGAGCCACTGATGCTGAGGAAAAAAGAACTAAGAACATGCTGTAACATGCGTTGTAGCCTGTCACCATCTCCCCGGTGTGTCTCTCATCAGAACTTGAACCTCTCTGTTAGCTTGAAAGCCCTTGAAAGTTGCCTTTCAAGGCAACTCAGTTGCCTGAGTTGTGAGGTTGGACGTGCAATGCCAAGAGGTGGTGGATCTGCCTCTGCCTCTACCTCTGTCTTCACTCCTACAGCTGCCCTCAGGTGCTGTGTCCTTTGAGAAAATGTGTAGAAAATTGTGTGCTGTTGAAGCACACTGTGGGTGGAGGGATTTACTGGATCTAAAACCATCCTGACTGATATCCAAAATGTGTTACAGATTTGTGTTCTGCAGTACCGTGTTATTAGCGTCTAGTTCAGGTTTGAGGTGAATCGTTAGATTTAGGTGTGTGGGGGAAAGACAAGCAGCAGGTATGTTATTAAGAACTTTGTTTTTATGGGAGAAGCTATTTTCAAGTTTATAAGAATGTGAATCACCTGACCACTGAAATCCTCTGCAGTTTGCTTTATTGCTAGATAAAGTCGGTCTAGTTCAATAGCTGAACTCTTCTCTTGCAATTTCAAACAGTACTTGGGAGTGTTTTCGCATTTGCTTTCATGCCTTTGATAGCTCATGTCAAATACTGTCAAACAGAATATAGCTTGACTGCGTCAGGTTTATTGGATGATTAGGTTATTGCAGGAAAAGTTTCCCACAATTGTTCTTTGCTTTACTTGCAATAAATATCAAGAAGAGTTTCAAAATCAGTGCATTTTGCCATTCTTTGATCTTCTCCAAAACACCACCCTGTGGTGTATGCAAATACTGTGTGTGGCAGTAGCTCATATGGGCTTTGAACTCCACAAGAAGCCAGTAAAATAAGCTGTCTGAAAGAAGAACCCTGGGGAGCCTAAGGGTTTGTGGCCAATCCACCCCATGGTGTGCAGAGACATATGGAACAAAAGCGTTGTGGGGCTCTTCCCTCGCTTTCTGGGTGATCAGAGTCATTGGAAGCTGCAAGATAAAATTGGAATAGGGAAGGGGGAAAAGAAGCCCTGACTGGAAAAACTTTTTTAAGAATCTCTTTCTGAAAAATTTACAGTTTTCCTAAACAGATCTTCAGAAACAGGTGACCTAATCCATCAATTACATTTGTCCAGAGTTCTTTTTCTGCTATTAACTATGTATTAAACAAAACAAGTATAAAGCTAAAGCTAAGACAGCACTATATAGGGAGGTTTTAATGATGGAATAGCAAATTATATAACATCTATCTTTTTTTTTTTTTTTAACAAATATTATCAGTAGAAATCTAAGAAGTGGAAAAACGTTCAGAAACCTTACTTTCGGAGAAAAATACTGATCTTCTGTTAAATATCAATAAAATAAGCAATTCTAATTTCAGTGCTTTCTGAGAAATCCAGATGTTTTAAGATTATACTACTCCAGTCATAAGCAATTGGTTGCAGATTAATAACTTCCTTTTTTGGAGATATTGCCAAGTCTATTGGCTGCTGAATTTTGAGGGTTTTTTTTTTTCCTTTAAAAGGTGTGGCACTGCCAGTGCAAGCTTCCCACCCCTGCCTTTCTTTAAATACTGAATATCCAGTTTTGCTCTTTTTAAAAACAGTAGTCATGTTGCCACTGACAGTAAGTGGTGGGGGATAAGACTGTGCCAAACTGCAGCTTTGTGTACGTCTCGCATCATTTTGAGGAATCTTAGGACATGCATTTTTACCTTATTTTTCTCATTTAACTATTTTTATTAATTCTTATAGGATCTTCCTATTGCACTGTGAATATTTTACATTGTTGAGAATGCAGCACGTGTTTTAAAACTGCCCTCCGTGATTTCTATTTGCAATTACAAGAGCCTTGTTCCAATGCTTTAAATTGTTGGTCTCTTTCATACACTTAGCAGTTGTATCAGGTGTCCATGCCAAGGTTTTTGTAGAGGGAGGCTTCAGGGATGGTCTCTGTGAGAAGAGGCCAGGAGCTGCCCTGTGCTCAACACAGCAGGTCCCAGCCAACTCTGTGAAGGACCCACCACAGGACGCAGCTGACCCCATCAGCCCACCTGATGGCACTTCTGTGAAAAAGTATTTAAGAAAGGGCAAAAATATGGAGAGAAGAAAGAGGAACCAAAGGGAAGGACAAGGCCAGAGGGGAAGGAGATGCTCCACAGCAAAGGAACTGTGGCCCGTAGATGAGCCCATGCTGGAGCAGGTGCACCCCAGAAGGGACTGCAGCCTGGACAGGACAATGCTGGAGCAGGAGAAACAAGAAGGAAGGAGCAATGGAAAAGAGAGTGGGAAGCAGAGAACGGCTGAGACAAACTGTTATGCCCTGACCCCTCTTGCACTGCCCATCGCTTCACCAAAGGGACTGAGTGTAACCTGTGGTGATACCACCAGGAGTGCAGACCAAGAAGGGGGAAGGAAAGGGGTCTGGAGTGAAGCTGAGGCTGGGAAGAGAGAGAGGAGGTTTTTTTTCCTAAATGTATAAATATTTTTCTTGTTTGTTCGTTTCCCAATACATGAATCATGATTTAAATATTCATGCTAAATGACAATAAATCCCCAAATTGAGGCTACTTTGCCTGCAGCAGAACTTGGTTAGTGATTTTCCTGTCTTTATTTCTACTCACAAGTTTTCTTATTCTTACTCTTCCTGTTTTCTCCTGTGTCCTGCTGGGGACAGAGGGAGCGAGCAGCTGGGTGGGTGCTTGGCTGCCGGGTGGGATCAGCCACCACAGCAATCTATATTTTTGCAGTTCTTCACACCTGCTTTTCCAGTATTTATTACTGTCTGCCATAAGAAAAGGTCAACTATCAGTGGGTTTTTCCACATCCATCTCCCTTACACCTACACACTCTATGATACCTGCAGTTAAGATGCATTTCCTTGCTAAATACTTTTTACTGTTTCTGAGTATTTTAAACATAATAAAAATAATCTACTGATTCAACGTACCATTATCAGTTGGTGCCTCACTGTACCTTAAAGTTATATTTCAGATTTGCAGGGAAAAAGTGACAAAGTACTTTGTTTCCAACGATGCTCCATTTAAAATCAACCTGCTTCCTTTGGCTCTTAAAAAAAGATGTGACACCAACTGGAAAGGGTAGTATTTAACTTAAACGTCACAGAACTGGAAGGTTTGTGTTGAAATTTATATGATTTTTTTTAAAATGTAAAATCTGTCTTGACAAGGAATAGGCATAGAAATCAGCAATTTCTCTGTTGAAAAGCAAAACTGTGATGATTATTTTTACAGTGATAAGATTCTGACCTCAAGCTACTTCTTTTTGCAGAGATAATTTGTTGCCTTCAATTGCCAACCGTGTCTATGCAGGTAGCCCTTTTTACTTATGCAGAATTTATTTAAAGTATGGGTCTAAATCTGACCCTTGCTCACAGTTAGACTTGTCAATGGTATGTGAATTGTGACAAGAAGCCTAATAGGATTTTGATGGAGGGATGTTATTTCAGCTGATAGATTTTCCCTTGTGAAATGCATTAAGGTGGGGGTGTCTTCAGCCTCTTTCAGTCATCCCAGCAGGTTCTTGTACAGCTCTAAGAATCCAGGATGATGGCAGCAGAAAAAAATTTAGGGATTACACAAAACAGGAAAGAATTTTTCAGATGAACTAGTGCTCTAGTGTGGAATATTGCCACTGTGGGATTACACAGTGAATACTGGACTCCCAGGAATGAAGTAGCAAGAAAACCAAAATATTATGCTTATTTTTCTTTCACAGTAGGAATATGTTTCAAGTTACTCTTCAACTGGTATGAAGAGTGTTCTGGAAGAGCCCGGGTGTGTTGTGGAGAATGGAAAATGCTATAGGTGCCAAGACTGCTAAATCTTGAAATGCAAAGATACCAGGCCTGTTCATTGCACGTTTTTATTGAGGGAAAACTCAATTTTATTTGACTTTAACTCTCAAGATATTAGCTCTCTAGCCTTCGTTGAAGCAGATAAAATTAAGATTCTTATTTCTTTGTTCTCTCTGGTATCTCTAAAAAAAAGCCAGAAGACAAAAAGTTTGTTCAATTCCAAGAATATACTCCATCATGTGTTGCCTTTATTATAAGTGTCTGGAATGGAGTCTTGTTTTGTGTTCCTATTTGCAAACAGAAAGCCAGATAGTATTTTGAAGCAGTCTACTTGTTTACCTCCTATTGGGTGATGGAAAGTCTAAGTATATGTATTTATTAGGTATAATAGAGTTTTCAGTGTTCAGAGTTCTCAGAGTCCCTCACAAGATGGAAAGGAGCTACAAGACAGTTTCAACTGAAGTCAAAATTACTGTGGCTTTTGTCAAAACAGGATGAATTCTCCCAGACTAATGACTTCACTGCAGTATTTTTTGTGGTTTTCATTAGAATTGACGAAAATAATGTATATAGCAAAAGCAAATCTCACACTGTGGTAATTGTTAAAGAAAATGGGAAATATTTGTTATTAACTTCTAAAAATAAGAAATTCAGGCTTTTCTAATAATTTCTGTCTGTCACTGGACTCTTAATGCCTACTTTCTGTAAACTGTATAACTCTTCTGCTCCAGTGACAAACCATCAAATGAATACAGTCTTTTTCATTTACTCATCTCTTATATGTGAGAACCACCAGCTTTTGGACTGATGTAAGAAATTTGTGTAAGAAATTTTGAAAATAGTACATTTGTCTTGCCTTAACTTAAAAAAGGCAAAATCTAGAGAAATTATTTTTAGAGAGGATGGGTAAAGAGAAAAAAGACTTTATTTGTTAGAAAGGGGGGGGAACACAGTTTCTTTATTTATTTTTTTTTACTCTACCATCTGTACAGATCCTATAAAAAAGGCAAAACTGGAAAGGTGTGTTCAGAGCCATACTAATGAAATGACAGTCCTAATGGCAATGGTTTTTTTTGCACGTCCTGAAGGTAAGATGTACCACTCAGTCCCAATGCGCTGAAATGGAAAGAAACAAATAGTCTGACTTTGAATCAGGTCATACATTCATATGTACGTTGGAATGCCTGTTAATGCACCTTTTAGCTCAGTTGTTTATGAAGATGAGGCAAGCCTGTTCTGAGAGGGAATTTCACATTGCACTTTCTAAGTACTGGACCGCAGGTAGGAATTGGAGAGGCTGTCGGGGCTTATGGAGACTGTAGGAGCAATATGAGCTAAGATCTTCCGCTTCTATCAAATATATTCCAACCAGCTGTACCTTGGGCAATGTAATGCAACTATCACTTTGCCTTTTTATGAGAACATTAGGTATTAGTTGAATCAGAATGCATTTTGAGGGTCATGTGTGAATTCATTGTAGCTGTTTAGTTGTATTCCTTAATGGCTTTTGGGTTTCTACATGTAAATGTGTTCTGTGTTTTGTTTTCCATTCCTGTGTTTGCCACACTAATGTGTTGTTCTGTATTTTTGTTTAAACTACAAAAGAAGAGAAAGAATATTAAGGAATTATTTTAAACTTAACTTTCTATTCATTAGCAATGCTGAATATGTATTTCAACTACCTGGCTATATTTTTCATTATTTTGTGTTTCTCAAGAAGGGAGTGCATAAGACTTGATAGAGTTATATATGGTCACTCATAATTACTGTAAACAGTCTCACTGAAGCCCATCCTGCATAACTCTGTGCTGAGTTGTCCTAGGCTACTGTTATGGTCCCCAGAGAGAGAAAGAATCATCTCCAGGGAGTGATTCAGCTCTCCTGAGACCTGAATTGCAGTCTGGAGATATCTTTTTTCAATAAATGTGAGGTCTGTAGGATGACATTTCCAGTTTCAGTTAGGCAGGATGAAACCAGAACTGTTTATGTAATAGAGAGATTTCTCTCTTAGGTAGTTTGAGCTTGTAAGATACATTTCTTTTGGGTTTCAGAAGAAATGATGCCTGTTGGGGGTTCCCGGAGGGCACATGCTGTGAGCAGAGGCAGTCCTGGCTGCTGCTGTTTGAGCAGCAGGTAAAGGAGCATGAACTGTACTATCTCCTTCCCACCCTACTTCAGGGGTCGTGTCCCATTCAGCAGTGAGAGGAGGACAGTTATGCTCTGACGCATCGAGGACCGTGATGGGGAGCAGCATATTCCTCTATATCTGATCACCTGCCAGTCAGCAGGATAAAGCAGCCCTGCAGTACTGTAATTAAGCTGATTAGACTGTAGACAAAGATCTCCTTTGCTGTTCTGTTAGTTTCTGTGAAAAGCCGCTGCTCCCTCCACTGCTGAATATAGTTGACATTTTAAGCTTCTGCTTGAGTGCTGTGCTAACAGGCTGCCAGGTCCAGTTCTGGGTTGTGTTACTGGTTCGTTTGGAATGGAGTAAATTGGGAGGCGAGCTGTCAGTTCATGCCGTGGAGAGAAAGGCTTTGCCATAGTAATGCAACAGAATGAGAAGAAAAGCATCTTCGTCTGGATACATTATAAATTGTTGCCATTTCTTTTATCTGAGCCTCCTCCAAATTTTTTCTTTAAGAAATGTTCCTGTTCTGACATTAATGATACCCTGTTTCTGTAGGAAAGTGCATTCCTGCAGGATTCTTCTAGGTTGTCAGATAGAAAAGACATGTGACGGGTGCTGTACCGTCAGCCCGAGCCCTCCGTGCAGCCCACCGCTGCAGGCACAATTCCTCCAGCTCCATGTGATGTTCTCTGACTGCTGATTATGCAACGTTATGATGACAGGACATAAAAATGTTCCCACAGAGAGAACAGAGGTTCACAAAAAATTTCATCAATTCAGAGGTTTTTTTCTAAAGCATCCCTAAAATAGCAGTAGTACATTTAAAACTAAAGTTCTTGCAAACTTTTTTTTCACTGTCTGCTGAAAAATGAAAATGGAAAGAGAAATAATGTAATAAAATAAATGAGATGCAAGAATGGGAAGAGCAAAGACAGAAGTTATGAAGAAGTTAGATGTAGGATATATAACAAAAAGAAGGAGACTAAAGAAAGTGATAATGCAGAGGAGCCAAAATGCATTATTCTGCTAAGGACCAGTACGCTACTTGAGATGACGTAAAACTTTTGCAAAAAGTCAAGAGAAACTTTGCAAGAAAGAAGCAAGTTAAAAATGTAGTGGAAAAACCCATAGGAAGTGTGAGATCGAAAGGATCGATTTCACATAACCTTACATTCAACTGCATATAGCTTCTGCTTATACTTGCAGTGGAGTATGAAATTCTTATGTTCCCATGATGTAAAGGCGTAGCATTAACTATTCTGAGAAATTACCATGTGTCAGATAATATTCTTTACCAAATGTGTGTCTTCTGTCAACTAACTGACCTGGGAGAGCGTGCAGGAGGGCAGCGTGGACCAATTAGCCTAAAGGAAATCCCAGATTTGGCCCTTTCAGACAGATGTGTCCTTACTATGCAGATACTGGAGATTTAATTTTAGAATTGTGAAATCTTTAGAGTTCTTCCAAACTGTGTGACTAGCTAGCAAAGGATATATTATACCTGATGGTGCTGCAGAATGAATGGCCACATCACCATCCACATGTTACAAGGTGGTGAATAAATCAATAAACCCCAGTTGTTCAGAGCTTTTTTTTTTTTTCCAGCTAATATTTCATTTTATCCCTCAGTTTAAAAAGGCACTTATTTTATTACTTGCCCTACTTTGCTTCTTCACTATGGAAGATTATGAGTACTAGATATATGGAGTTATAGACAGTTCTATAAGCAAGATTCAACAAGAGGCTGAAGAAATGTTTATTTTAGTTTTAGAAAGTTAAACGTTAACATTCTTAGCTATGCCCAAGCTTTATTTCTCTGGTGTAGCTCTACCAGGTACCAACCTCATGAGCACAGCACTGAATCAGGAGAATGATTCTGCTTCTTTTTACACTGGTATGAGAATTTGGCCTTAATGTGTGTTGGGTCAAAGTAGATTGTGTCCTGATGTGAGTGAAACTCGTCTTCATGTCATGGTCCGTTACTTGCACCAGAGGAACCTCTGAGTTCACAAGCATCTTTCTGCTTTTTTGCCACATCAGGACCTCAGTTTCTGGATTTTCCTAGCATCTGTCTTGCTGCAAGTCGTGGTTTCTTAAACAGCTTATTTAAGATGGGAGATTGCTACTGTAATTTAGGATTAATTCTTTTGCAGTCGTCTTTAGGAAAAGAAATCAGAAGTGGGCATTAAAAACAGTGATTTTTTTATTTTTATTTTTTTTTATATTTTTCCTTTGCACTAAGGGTTTGGAAAAGGTATCGGTTGATGTATATAACTTGAGACATATTTGGGCTTTAGCCACTGCCCTTGAGGCATTGCTAATCTGCAGTACTTGTGATCCTGAAAGACACAAGAGGATGGATGGGTACTGAACATGTGAGAAAACCAACTATTTATACATAATAGTTGTATGTTGACCATCATAGGTAGAAGGGTGTGCATACTTCTGTGGTACCTGTATCCACTCAAAGCAATGACAGGTCAGATCTACTGGCAGGAGGAGCTGTGTGGTATTTATTCTCTTCTCCAAGGCTTTTGAGGATGCAGTGTTAGCAGAGTATCACTCCTGCATTTCCTCAGGAGCAGTGGTGGAAGCTCCAGAGATTTCATAGTACCTGAATCCTCCTCCATGCTGCCATGCATGTTCCCCTTTTGTCTAGTTTCTACTTGTCCTTTTTGAGGTGGGTGTTTGTGGGAGCTGGAGGTGGGGATAAAGGTAACAGTTCCTCTGGTGTACACACACTGTTAACAAAGAAGTGGGTTGAGGTGAAATGATGAACAATGGGAATGAAATATGGCCATGAGGAAGATGAGATCAGCTTGGGTCACACTATAGGGTCTTCCTTTCTGGATCCATGGAGAGGACAGGCTAGAGGCTTGGGTATACCAAGATACCTTTCAGCTGTGGGTAGTTTCCATGACACAAGGCTTTGGAGGAAAGTTAGGAGCTGGTGCTGTTTTGGGAAGCTGTGGGTCTAGTAGTACGAGGCTGTGAATTTGGGAAGAGAGAAAGTTAAAGAACAGTGGCAGGAAATACAAGTTTTATGGTAATGGCCGTGCAGAGACGGTGGCAGCTTCTCAGTAGCAGCAGTTTACTATTATTAATCACAACTCAGTTTTGCTACAAACGTGTCTTGGCAGGGAGTGAGGAGGGATCTGGTATTCCAAAGCAAGCCCAGGAACCGTATGCCCGTGTACCACCACATGCCAGCCTCCATCTCTGCATCCTAGACTCCCAGCTCAATTTGTGTTAATTAGATAGACCACAGTTTCTATGGCTAGGGGTCCTTATTTAATGTAATAGATTTATGGCAATGAAACAGAATTTGTTGTATCAGCCATTAGGCTTCAGTCAGAGAGACAGGGTTTTTGGTAATCGCTGCGAGTGTCACTGTCCAGAACCACTGCTTTCACCTGGCATGGCTGGTGGCTTCTGTTTCATCCTTAGTTTTCCCCCTTTGTGTTTGGTGATTATGACCGTGGAAGATGAATGGCACTGGCAGATGCTGTAGGTGTGTAGTGCAGGCAGGTTTTGCACAGGAACCCGTGTGCACTCTGCCTGCTTTATTTCTGATTTTCGGGAGCCCTGCTAGGTTAGCCCAGAAGCCTGCCCAGCACGCTCACCACACAGATGGAGATGTGAGCAACTGCCTGCTAAAGATGGGGGTAACGTCATTCGCTCTGTTTATGAACAAACCAACCTCGAATCCCAAAGTTTGGGGGTTAATACTGGATTAAACATCTTGGAGGCTGAAATTAGACCCTGCATTAAATGCAAAAATGTAAAATTAAATATTACTTCTCTTTGGTTCTGAGCACTAGGTAGCTCTGATTTCAGTCGGTGTTCCTGTGTGCTCAGTGCTTTTGAACATCAGGCTGTTCCTTTAAATAGGAATATGGTTGTTTCACTGTGAGCTCCTGTGCACAGTGCAATTCATGGCCTGAAATAATAATTCCATTTTACTGCTCAGGATCTGATTGCATTGCTTTTCAAAGCAGAGAAATCTGCTGAAGAGAAACATTTGTGCTGCTGAGAACAGAAAAGGGAGACAACTTGTATTTTTTCAGTGGTCTCATTCTAATAGTTCATCTTGAATGGACTGGAAACATGTCTGTGTAAATAATAAGAGAAGAAATATTGTACTTCCCTGTGTAACCACTTTTTATCTACTGAAGTTGGAAAATACCTATCTAGCTGGTATCCTTGACAAAGCTTTTCTTTTCAAAGCACTGTGTATACAGTATGTACGCTCATTTTCCTGACAGGTTGGTGCTAAAACTGTTGCTGAGACAAAATTAGTCAGAGTGCCCATGCCATGAATATCACAGCACACCCCTTTCCCTCTTATTTGCTTACTTGTGGTTTTCAACTTTCAAAATGCTCTCTAAATCCCTAGCACACAAGTTCCTGCAGCTGGAGCATCTGGAATGGAGCACAGTGGGCTTGCTGCACATGTCAAAGAAAGGCATTCCACCCATTTGGTGGGTACAGGAGAGCAGGGAGGTGTTGTGAAGGATTATCATAGCATCATAGAATTGTTTGGGTTGGAGAGCCCTTTGTGATTATCAAGTCCAACCTTTAACCTAGCATTAGTGGCAGGCATGGAGTTCACTTAACCTGTAGCTTTTCAGCTGGGAGGATTCTGACCAGTGATGCAGCAAGTTCCCTAGTGGGAAGGTGAGTTTAAGCACTGCCTGAGTTACTGGAGAGGTGATTTCTGTATCATTTTGCTGTGTCTGCATCCATCAGTGAATTTTACAGAGCACAGAAATGCTTCTACTCCATGTTTCTAGATATTAATTTCTGCCTGAGAAAATTCTTTCATTTATGACTGCATGCTTTAATGTCTGTGCCCTCCTATGCCTTTCACATTATGAGGGAACATGAGAAATTGCAGTAAGAATGTTTTCCTAAAGAGGACACCAAGCAGTTTAGTGTTGGGTTTATAGGTGGTGCTGTACATATAGCCTGATAGAAAACACCGTGCTGAAATATATTATATCATGAGTGGTCTAATTTTTTTTTTATAGCTATTTCTCATTTGGGTACTTTTTTTGTAAAGTTCTTTGTGTAATACAAAGAAGGATGTTAGCAACCTTTTGGTACAACCCAATACTTTAGGGAATGGGCCTTTCTAATGATGCACTTCTGTTTCTTAAGTTGCATGATGGAGAAATTTGATTTGATGATTTTCAGCTGGAAGTGAGAAAAGCAATGGGCAGGGCCTGTATTAGTTATAAGGCTCTCCATGTATTCTCCTTGAAAGGACAGGAAGTAAGAAACCATTAGAGAGGAACAAAACTGCATTAATGATCTTTCAAAATAACATAGATGTTAACACCATGGGCTGCATAATGTGTTTTGGTTTGTTTTGAAGGTGAACTTAATGATCAGTGCTGTTTTAGTAAAGGAAAGTGGTGAAACCTAAGGTCATCAGTGATATCAGTTCCTAAATTTACATTCCTTTTACACCTTTTAAAAGTGTTAAAATACAATATATAATACTTAGATGCCATTTCTAGAAGGAGAATTTAGACTAGGAGTCAGCCTGTTCCCAGCTGAAACCTTTATTTCAAGATGCAGGTAAGAGGTAAAACCGATTAAAATCATCACTGAATTTTACTGTTATGGCCTTCGGAACATTAACTTTATTACAGGAGCTCAGAATCAAATAGAGACATAAATGCTGTCTGTCTTTTTTTTTTTTTTCTTCTTTTTTTGTGTGATGCTTTGTTTTAAAAGACAGTTGTCACAAGGATGGATCACTCTTACATGCTGTTAAACATAACGAGTTTAGGTGTTGTCAATGATACATCATTTGATGGAGTAAATAACCAAATTAGTTCATACTTTTATGTTCCCTCTTCCTGTAAATGACAGCGAAATGGGAATAAATTGCCTATCTGTTTCCAAATGTCACTTTTAGCCACCTGTTTTCTGAACTTCAGAGATGCTCACTAACAGCCCTGGTATTGCTTTGCCTCCCTGTGCTATTTATAGTTAATGTCAATGAAAGAAGTTGTTTATTTCTCAAACTCATTTTCTTCTGGGATATTAGGGATGTCTGCCTCCTTTCAGAATTGACCTTCAATATTTCTAACCTACCTATGATCAGAAGAAGAGACATATTGCAGTTCCCCCATTTCCAACAGGATTAAAACCCTATTGTTCACTAAAACTGCGAAGTGTGATTCATGCGGTCTATAAGGCAGTGATCTCTTTTGCAAGGTTTCTTTCAACCTGCAGTTTTGCAAGCCTGTTATCTCTAATAAGTTTTGTGGCTTGATATCTTCTCACATCTCATGTGTCAAGCTGGCTGTAAGAACTAGCTAGTGCACTCAACAACTGCTGGTGAAAATGAAGAGCATGAAAAATAAAATGTGACTTGCAGAAAAGCTGGAGAATTCCTATTTATACGATTGCCCTGGATGAGTCATTGAAGTAGAAGTGAGATGGCTTGTGGTGAGGGAAGGCAACTGTCTCCAAGAGTTGTCATTCCAGCCTATCTTATCTCATCCTGTTTCATAGGAAGGACGGAAGATGGGGTGAGGTGCAGGGAAAAGCAGTTCCTCCTCCACAGAGTATCTAGGGGTAAAAGAAAATAAAACCTTGATGTAGTTCCTTGATGAGCTTATCGGCTGTGATGAAGGGAGTTGGCTATGGCAGTGGCAACGTGGCCTCTTCAACAGGCTTGGCTCAAAAAGTAGAGGAAGGTCAAGAGACTTACACCAAGCAAAGGAAATGGTCAGCCATCTTTTTTATTAATTTTTATTAATTTCAGAGCTGAACTGATACCCATTCCTAAAACACAGTTTTATAGGAACAGGCATTTTAGATTGTAACACCTATTAAATGCTCTCCTGATTTGGCAGTTGTGAAGGCACCAATGATTTTGGAGTGGCAAGAGATAAACTTGGATTAGAAGAAACCTGAGAGATGGCTGACATCAGTGCCATGGCAAGTGGTTGCTGAGAAAGTGACTTAGAAAATAGATGGCTTTTGCCAGGGTTCCTGGGATTAGGATAACTCCATGAATAAATGTTTTTTGAAAGGTGCTGTCATTTCTTAATGCAGACCTTGTTTTGCTGAGTACAGGAATATGTTAAAAACAGCTTTTCCTTTTAGTATATGGTATCTGAAGGTACCCACAGTCTCTGAATGGAGTGGGCTTTTTGCTTTACGACAAGTGACAGCAGCCTGCCTGACAGAGGTGCCTTGGTTTTGAAGCTCTCTCACTTTCTTATAAACTGGCTAATGAGTAAAAAAATTCCAGTTGGCTTATAAAGACACAGGCGCATTATTACATTAACAAAGGGGATACCTTTTGTTTTAAAGTCATTTGGGGGGGGAACAAACAGCAACAAAAAATACCCAAGTAGGCAATGATTATATAAGATGCAACATGCTGCGGGGTGTCTGTGTTGACCTCTTTGGGGATCTAGAGAGCCCAGGACTATGTCTGTGGTGAGGTGCTTGCTGGACTGATCTATTTCAGTGGGCATCGGTCCAGCATCAAGCACAGCATCTTCCAGGCTGAAACCATGGGGATGTTTCTTTGGATCTACCCTTAGGAAATCTGGGAGGGATGTGGGAGGGGCAGGAGATCATTGCCTTATTAATTGCTCCTTGTGTATTCTGTTGCTGTACAATGATCATTCACTTTTAGGATTTTCCAGTATCAATCGTAAATCTTTAAAATGCAAATGGAAAGTCTGTCCCATACAGACTTGTTTATCCTAATTTTTCAGGTAGCCTGAATAAGGTGGTCATACACTAGAAACTAAAGCACACAGGCATCAATAATCTCTTACTTTTTTTTGTGTATGTGTGCAACACCTCAGAAAGATTTAATCTGTCCCTTGGGCCCTGCTTTGCCCTCCATGCGGATGGCACCCCGCTTCTCTCTTCCTCCCATTGCTCCAGCAGATCAAAGCAGATGCAGGTGGGGGTGCTTTAATATGGGCTCTCAGGGGTGCAACCAGAAAAACCCTCCTAGAGGAAAAAGAAGAGCTCCAAACCTCAAGAGAGACTAAATGGGTGTCCATGTCCTGCAGTTCATTGCCTCCCAAAGGAAAGAATAAGAGTGGGAGTGGGGAAAGGAAGAGGAGAGGGGAGGAACTGAGGATGCAGAAGGCATGAGACTCCCAGAATGGATTATCCAGGTGGGAGAGGAGTCTGCTAGAGCAGGAGGGAGAGGAGTTGAAATGATGAGGCAGGGATGTCCCAGCTCTGTAGGGGACATCTTTCATGACAGCGCTGCCCTCCTGGGTGAAGGCCTCTGTCGGGGGGTAGTGATTTCAAACTGCTGCCAGGATAAAGGCCTAAGAAACAGAAAGGAAGCGATTTCTTATCGGGGTTTTTTCTGCAGCCAGTTTAAATGGATTTTGTAGCCATTATTTGTATTCCTGATTGAAATGCACAGGCTACTACATCTGCAGTAGTTCTCCTGACATTTCTGCTCTTGGAAGCTTTCCAAAATCTGATTGCTTATATTATTTCTCCATCCTTCTTTTCCTCTTTAAATAAAAAATAAAAATCACTCCTGCAGAGAAAAGTCCATGTGAAAATAGTATTGAAGTGGCTTAGCTCGGTTCCACGAATTTTCTTATCTGAATTTTTCTTATGTGCTCCTTCAGTCCTGTAATCATGGAGGAGGTGAGGCAATATGAATGGAGAAATATTAGAGAGAAACAAGAAGATTAAGATGGGGGAGGAAGTTGGGAGTAGTGCCGTCAGCTTGATGGGAGGAGGAGGAGGAATCAGAAGGCAGCTGAGCTTTGTTTTTACTGGGTCAGGCAGATGAAAGACACCGCTTACTGTCTGCTGAGCTTCGTCTCAAATCGGGAATCGTGGATTGTTTGTATGGATGTGAAGACAGGGAGATGAAAAGAGTTGTAGTGAGCTAATACTGTCTTTGCTTGGAAACTTTTGGGGCATTTAGTGATAGTAAGAAATGGTAATCAGGAGGATTGTTGGTTTTTGCAATTCTGCAGTGCTCTGACAAAGCTGGAAACCGCACCTTGAATTTTTAGCTTTGTCGCGCCTAGTGAGACACAGTTTTGTCAATGACTTCTTTGAGCAGCTGTGAGTGACTAAATAATCTGTTCCTCTATGTGAGTGGTAAATAAATAAATTTCAGTGGTGAGCACTAATAAATAAACAAGAATACAGCTGTAAGAAGGTAGCAATATGGATAAACTGCTGCCTGTCAATCTCTTTCGAGAAGCCTTAAATTGTAAATGGGGGAATAAGTCTCAAAGGAAGGTCAGTCCAGCTCCGCTAATAACTAGGGAACAAAATGAGAGGAGAAAGTCAAGTCTTCTTTGGACCAACACAGTTGCCTACAAATCTAGCCTCAAACATCTGCCATCAGTAAAAAGTTTAAAATCATAGCATTTGACTGATGATCTCATCCACAGTACAATTGCGAACTTCATCTTAAAGCTTTGAAAATCCCTTCTTTGAAAACCTTGGAAGCCTTATTTGTGGAAGAAGCCCCTCAGGCTTACGAGGTGTTGTGTGATGCATATTGAATGCATGTGTGCAAAAGTGAGTCTTGGCATAAAATAAATTGATTTGTGTTATCTCAGTCCCTGCAGCCATTTAAAAAGACACTGAATTTGCCTTCTAATGTTTTGAAGATCTCAATTATACATTTAATTGCTACCCAGAAGGCATGTTTGGCAGGAGGGTACAGTAACACATGGCTATTTTAAAATGCAAAGGCATTTTAGTTAAAAAGAAGAAAGTTAAGAAAAAAATCATATCATCAGATGGCAGTGGGAGCTATTTGGGAATTCTGCTTTTGGTTAGATCTTTCCCAGGTATTGTAACTATAGAACTTGTATAAGAAGTTCCCAAGCCTTTTTTCTTTTTTTCTTTCTTTTTTTTTTTTTTTTTTTTTTTTAAATAAATTAATCACTGCTAGAAGCTGTATTTGAAAGAAATCCATACTGGCAGTGTAGAAGATTTAGAAGATCAGAGGTACAGGGAAGGAAACTCACAGAAGTAGCAATTTGCTGCATTACAATTTTCTCTTACGGCACTGCTGCAGTTTCCCAGTCATTAAAATTCTGCTGCTGCTGTTGGAATAGTGGAAATCCTGAAATGGCTGAACAAAATGCAGTGAACATTTCTTTCTCTTTATGCTTCTAAAATATTTTAAATATAATGTTGGAAGTAAAAAATACTCTTGTGAAAGCAAGCTTAGCAGATTCCAGGTTCAGCTGGCAGCTAACATGATCACAGGAAGATTACTGATGAATGGAACTGCTCTTTCTTTTCTGTAGGGCAGCGCTGTGCAGCTGGGGAAGTCTGTGTTTCTCCAGCTTGCTGTGCTCAAGAGTCTTAGCCCTGATTTTGTAACAGACCAGCAGACCAAAATACTTGCAGTTTGCTGATGCTGACTGTCAAGCAAGAGTTTTAACTCTTGGCATTATCCTTAATGCAAAACTTTCCTTCTCTGGGTATGGACAGCGGTGCCTTCTGTTTCCATGCCATTGTGCAGCTCTCACCTTTGCTCGCAGGACCAGGTCCAGATGGAGTTCTGTGCCTAAGCATGTGAAGACCTTGGTCTGGTGGGCATCTTCAGTAGCTGTTTAATGGACTGGCAGCAACATCTGAAAAAAAACACAGAGTATGTGGGTTTTTTTCCTTTTGAAGAGTGCTGGGAGAGATGTAGTTACCCCATTTATAGAGCAGTTTGGTGACTCACTAGAGCCAGAATTCAATTTTTGATATGAACTGTGCATTTAACCTTGGCCCTGTCACGTAGAGGCAGACCCTTCTTCTCCTCCCCGCAAAAAGGCACAAGGGCAGATTTTTGATACCAAAGTCCAGAAGTGCCTCCTTGAAAGTCCTTGTAATCCAGATGGCTGATCTGTACTGATTCAACTCCGTAACTTACAGCTTCTCAAACTCCTTCTCAAATTTAGTTTTCTCTCCGTTTGGTACTTCCATCCCTGTTGAAATTATTTTTTGGGGGAAGAATTTAAGTTTGATTACAGCATAGAAGAGGTGCAACCAGTGCAACTTGTGTCCCCAGTACAAGACATGGACCTGTGAGAGCAGGTCCAGAGGAGGGCCACGAAAATGGTTAGAGGGCTGGAACACCTCTGCTCTGAGGACAGGCTGAGAGAGGTGGGATTTTTCAACCTGGAGAAGAGAAGGCTCCGGGGAGACCTTATCACAATCTTTCAATATATAAAGAGGGCTTATAAGAAGGATGGAGAGAGTCTTTTCACCAAGGCCTGTAACGACAGTATGAGGGACAATGGTTTTAAACTGAAAGAGAGTAGATTTAGACTGAAATAGGGAAGAATTTTTTTAAGATAATGGTGGTGAAACACTGGACCAGGCTGCCCAGAGAAGTTGTGGATGACCTATCCCTGGAAGTGTTTAAGGCCAGGCTGGATGGGGCTTTGAACAACCTGGTTTAGTGGAAGGTGTCCCAGCCCATGGCACGGGAATTGGAACTCAGTAATCTTTAAAGTGCCTTCCAACCCAAACCATTCTGTTATCCTATGATTTTATCCATTGGCTTTCTTGAAGTAAAGTATGTCAGCCATTCTGAATTCCTGATTGCTCAATGTCATTTAAATTTGAATTCAGTTCAGTGAATTCTCTTTTCTTGTGCTCTGGCCATATTTTGTATTAGCTCCTTTTTCTTCCATTATACCCATTTTACAGAAAATGTCTTCTTTTGCTTTCCTTCTATAAAAGTTCACTCCACTTGTAAATGGATCTTTTTTTTAGTGGCCTATGTTTGAATGAATAAAAGGTGAAATTGGTCAATGCAGGGATAAATCTGTTTTTGTGAATTGTAGAGATTTTTGTATGGCTCCTGAGCCAGTAGCATTTTCTCTTTTGATTCTCCCTTGCTCAGACAATTGGAAAATTAAATACAGCTGTTGACTTGGCCTAACTTGCCTCTGATCCAAGGTAGCTTTAAATTTTTTTTTGATGGGCCTGTTTTCCCTTAGAAAAGGGCAGACTGATCTGTGTAGGACTGTTCCCTGATTTAAAAAGTGTATGCTTTCCTACAAAAACATGGAAAAAATTGTTTGGCTTTCTTATTTTGATTAAGCTCCGTGTTGTAAATCACTGTTTTTTAACCTTTTACTATTTAGTGTAAGTGCAATCAAAATGATGTCATCAAAATTATTTGTCTTTTTCACTTCTTCATAACAGCATCCTGAAACAATCTGTGACTATTCCTTCTCTGCTCTGCCTCTCCTTCCGCTTCCCTCCCACGCTCTCTTTTTCTTTAAAGTTTTATCACTCATTCTTATTTAAAAATATACATATATATAGGGATATATTATGGGATGGAGGTTTTGGTTTCCTGAAGAGGTTTTGGTGTGGTTTTTTGTTTTTTTTTTTTTCCTTTTCACATCCTGTGATTGATTTTCACACAGTGGGATTTAAAATGACACAGGCCCAATCAGCTTTTTCCTGAGTTATATAACTTCTGGGTTTCTCAGCACTCTGTAAAGATGAAATGCAGTAGCTGCAGCACAGATGAAGAGGTCAGCTCTCATACATAAAATACTGTGTCTACTCTTTCTGCCTTGTATGTTACATGTCCTTTTTTTTTTAATAGGAGCAGATGACTAATTTCTACCATAGTAACATTAAATGCTTTATATTCTCAAAATATGTGCACTTTTATGAATTATTGAATCACAAACCAATTTTTTTCTGCAGTATATACTGCAGAATAAATGGAATGGAAGGTCAAGAAACTCTGTATTTTGTTCACATAAATTATGAGTACTAGGATGTTCTTAATATATGACATTTGGGCACCCAATTATCTTGGAAAAGCTGTGGGACTGTATCTGCAGGAGGTCACTGTAATGATCAGTACCAAGTCAGACACCGGACTGGTGTATGTAATTCATTTTCCTGCTACAGAGTAGGAACAAGCTTTGTGTCTGGTTTTAGATGTCTCCAAATCAATCTTTGTGTTGCTCTAAAATATTTCTATAAAAATACAAACCCAGCGTTAATCTTATAGCCAAAACTAAGTCAGTTCAATTTGGATTTCATTTACTGAAAAGCATTTTACTAGATGAAGGTTTTACTTTAGACAAAATTTGGAAAGCATAAGAATTTCCCAATCCAAAGCTTGACTTATGGGTTTTGACTTTGGTGGAATGTTTATTTTTTGAGCCTAAACCATTCTGAAAGTGGGGATCTTGACTGCATGAAACACTGGAGCTTTCATGTGCTGTGCTGGAGGAGCTAGGCATGGGTATTTATGGTGCCAGGCTTTCAAGGAGAGGACCTTGCCCTACACACGGAGCTGGAGCAGAGCCATTTGTGGGCCACTGCAGCAGGCAGGAGGAGCACGAGGTCCCTGCTGGTCCTCCACCTCTGTGCCCAGTGCCAAGCAGTGCTTGTGTCCAGTAGGGATGGGCAGGAGAGTGAGGAACTCTACGGCCTTTTCCCTTTTCTGTTCTTTTGAGTTTACTGTAAAGATTATACAGCTTTTGATAGGTGTTTTTTGCAGGCAACTAGTATGCTAAGAAGTTATCCCCAAATTTACTGGAATCTGAACTAAGTATAGATCAATGCAGAGGGCTATTGGAGTGCCTGGAGGGAATAGGATCCAGTCTCTTCATTTTTTTTTCTGTTGTTTTATTTTCCTAAACTCTTCCTTTTCACGTTTTCACATGTGAGCGAAAGGTAAAACCTTTCTGTTCATAAGAGCAATTAGCAAGGCTTAGCCATAATATTTTGATTTCCTAATAGTTACTTTTCATAGAAGATTAGCCAAAGGAAAAAACCACACGTTGTGGGATTAGTTAAATACATCTTGAAAACATGCCAATACTTCCTGAAAAGAAAATGTGAGTTACTGATTCTTATTTTGCATTTAGACGAAAAGCTTCTGATTTATATGGTAGGACTTCTATAATCTTGACAGTTTTATTGCATGCATCTAAATGCAGCTTCCATGTTTTAGCTCGTACGCTGTTTTCTTACAAATTCTGGTCAGGTGGTAGTTTAACAGTTCTGTCTCGGAGCTGAGCTCTAGTTAGGAAGCTAAATGCATAGATGTTTCCAAACTCACTTGCCTCATTTAACATGCTGTGGCCTCATTTGTCTTCTGGGCTCTGGTTTTGATCACTTCCAACTGTGTTTAAATCTCTCTTTGGCTTCTCTTTTTCGTACTGTCAGGCACTAGCTCCTCATCTCCTGTACTTTCTCTGCTCAGCCGCCTGTCGAGGCTTATGTCTGAACATGGCGATGCCAGACCAGCCTTGAGGTGCCTTTTATTCTGGACTAAGCAGGGAAAAAACCTCACTGTGCTTTGGAAAGCCACAGTATAGTGCTATTTGATTGGATTCTTCTTTAAATAATGTCATTTACTGTGATTCCTATAGATTGCTAGTGTCTGGTAGTGGGTGTAGCTGCAGTGCTTATAGCAATTCTGCTCTCTGGGCATATTGATTTAAAAATAATAATAAAAACCCCTGCAGGGCAGCTGTGTTCTACAATCTCGTGTTTCTGTGTTTGCCCAACTTATTTTGTGTTATTTTGAGTGGAAAAAAAATAGAAGGAGATTATTGCTTGTCACTGGCATAAATCTAAATGGTGGTTCAAGGGAAAGGTCGTCCTTTTCTGCTGGTGAGGACATGTCTACTTCAGCATGAAACTGAATTAAGGTTTTAGGTTGTCTTCTTGAATCTCAGTATGTGCTGCCTGTAAGTCCCCCCTACAGAAGGAAAGAGAAGTGGTGGTGGGGCTCTTCCCAGCGTGTCCAGGTATGAGCTGCAGCCTGAGCAGCAGAGGCTGCGAGAGCCACTGTTGCCACCACAGAAGGGTAGGTGGCTCCCCAGGAGTGCTGCTGGTCTTCCCCTGCCTTCCTGGTTTTCCTTTCTCTCCCCGCAGTGTTTCCCCTGCGTCTGTAACTGAAAGGTTCAGAAAATACCCAATCTGTGGATGAAACCTAATGATCTCTTTTGTACTGTTGCAATGTCACTGAAGCGTTTGTGAAGACTGCCTTTCTTGGTATCTTCTTGCTGGGGGCACGTTCCTCCTTGCTTGATCCACCAAAGCTGTAGTGGTAACCTGAGAAGGAAAGAATAAAACACCAGTGCTTACTGCAATATCCAGAGCCAGGAGCCGTGGTCCCCAAAATTCTCCCCATGCCCATGACAGAGAGTGCCATTACTGAAGACACAGCAGCTCAAACACTGTTGACCCAAGAGAGTTTGACAGGAGCACGCAGGCAAGATGCATCCTAAAAGAAAGTGAGGAAAAAGCTGAGGGATCATTTTGCTTTGGTGTTGCACAGGAATGTTTAGCTTACCAGGAGTTGAGCCTTACGGGAGGATCTGAACAGACTTGTACCATCCTGGGCACGCACTTACCTCTCAGGTGTCAACTACTTCATGTTTATTAATGCAATTTCTTACAAGGTTTCTAGATGCTCTGCAATATAAATGAAGAGTTTTCATATTTAAGTGTTTTTTGATGTAGCAGCTTGGTAGGTCTCTCTACAGAAGGATGCTAGCTGTCTCCTCTTGAAACTCTTCATGTGCATGTGCCTTCTGAGTCACTGCTGGAGAGACAGCAGCAAAAGGCTGCAAAGATAATTAGGGGATTGGAACATCTCTCTTATGAGGAAAGGCTGAGGGACTTGGGTCTTTTTAGTCTGGAGAAGAGAAGACTAAGGGGGGATCTGATCAGTGCATATAAATACTGAAACGGTGGTTGTCAGGAGGATAAGGCCAGTCTTTTATCAGTGGTGCCCAGTGACAGGACAAGAGGTAACAAGCACAAACTTGAGCACAGAAAGTTCTATCTAAACATGAGGAGGAACTTCTTTACTTTGAGGATGGCAGAGCACTGGAGCAGGCTGTCCAGGGGGGTGGTGAAGTTTCCATCTCTGGAGACATTCAACACCCACCTGGCACAGAAAGTTCTATCTAAACATGAGGAGGAACTTCTTTACTTTGAGGATGGCAGAGCACTGGAGCAGGCTGTCCAGGGGGGTGGTGAAGTTTCCATCTCTGGAGACATTCAACACCCACCTGGACACGTTCCTGTGCAACCTGCTCTAGGAGGACCTGCTTTGGCAGGGGGGTTGGACTGGATGATCTTCAGAGGTCCCTTCCAAGCCCATATCATTCTGTGATTCTGTGACTGGTCCTTGGCAAGCTGTGACCTTCCTCCACAGCTGGTTCAAGAAATACAGTTCTACCATACCAGGATGCTGAAAAGAGTCCAGGTACCTTAACTCCTGTAAATCTGATCTTCCTTTTTACTATTGACATTAAAATTGACACTAGAGATTTACATTATGTTAAAAAAAAAAAAAAAAGTTGGATGGTATCTGTTGATAACCCGCACTGTGTGCTAATGGTCACCTCTTCCCAGGATGGAGACAGCTGAGCCACCTTGCTGGTGGTCTCAGCATCAGGCAGGGACCTAAGAACACCTCTGAATCATGGCCCCTGTCAGGAAAGTGGGAGAGACTCAGAAACACACAACTGGTTTATTAAAGACTGAGCAGTAACACACTTCATCATGCTGCTCTCAATTTAATTGACTGGCAACACTTGTCTCAGAAGCTCAGCTTCTGAGAAAATACTGACAAACTTGATAACTGCAGTGCTTGATGTCGAGGTGGGTTTATTAAACACACAACTTAAAAATGAAGCCTTCAGTCTGTACCTCACAAAATGAACTTTACTGTATTTTTAAAAAAGTTTTCCAATATTTCTTGATATCATTGCTATGGTTATAAAATGAGAGTCCTTTACTTAGGCAGTTTTCTTTCCTAATGTTAAAGTTTTGCTACGTCATGTAGAAACAGGGTATATATTTTTATGATAGGAAAGACTGGAAAATATAATTTGTTATTTAAATATTTAAAAAGACATAAATCTTTTTAAGCATACACTTTATTTTAGAGTCCTACATCTTTATATAAATCTGAACTATGTAATTACCGGACTACGTGTTTATGTTGTCTGTCACAGTCGTAAGTGGAACACCCACCCCGTCTGCTTGAAGCTTGTGGCGCAGGGACATCTGTGCCACCCCCAGCAGCCCCCAGTCCTGACACTGTGTACTTGCTGCCGTGTCCAGCAGCAGATCTGGTGGTGGCAACATTTTGTGTAGTCTAGAAATGCCTTTACGTTCAGTAAATGGGAGGAATCAAAATGAATGGTGACACTTTTATTAAAGTCAGAAATTTTGAAATAGTGGAAATCTGCTATCTAAATCTCCAGTGGCTTCCAGCAGCCAACAATATGCTTTGATCTTTGGGTCATCAAAGCACAGTGGCATGATAACGGAAGCAGAAAACAGGATTACAGAGGAGAACCAGAAAGAACTGAGGACTAAGTCATCTTAACAGACAAAAGGAAATTTTATTTGTAAGGAAACTTGAAAAGAGAAATTGGCTGTCATAATTCTTACTTTAAAATGAAAGCTAAGATGAGGAGAAAACTGCAGTGATGGGAATGAAGAGAGCCTTCACAGCCCAGATGAAGTTCGTAGGCATTGTCCATTGTGAGCCAATATCCAAACAAAAAATATATGTTTAACGTAGGATAGATGCCAGCAGTGCCTCCTGCTTACAGTTCTGCAGAGCTGGAGCTTACTGAGAACGGGGATTTTCACTGTGATCATGCCACGTTTATTTTCTGTCCCCACAGTTAGGAGATATAGAAATTACTGTTGAAATCTCAAATGTTCTTATAATATAAAAAAACTTATATGTTCCTGAAGTGTTTTCTTTTCCCTTTTTTTACCACAGTCTATTGTCCCCAGAATACGTTTGCTTGGGTTCAGGTTGAACATAATCTGTGTGCCTGAGCCACTTCCTTCTCTCCTGGGGATGCTCATGCCCTGGTTCTCACTCCTGTGGTTCCTGTGTCTGCTGTGGCTCCTGCTGCTCCGTCCAACAGAGCATCCCCCAGTGCACGGTCCTTTCTGCCACCAGGGTGGTGTATCATCAGTGCTTGTGGGCTGTGCTTGGAGGGAGAAGGTGTAAAGAAATGTCTTTACATACTTTACACTCTTGTGGGTACAGAGTTGTTGAAACTATTCCTCCTACTGCCACGGAACTGAGAAACAAAATAGTTGTGTGGGTTTTCCGTTTGTTTTTAAATAAGTAGGCATTATTTCACAGCCTGTGTGTTCAGATGTATGTTTCTCCTTTATGTATAGATTCTCTTAGTACAACCTGGTATTAATCAGCTTAACAAATGGCATTGCTTACTTTTTGGAGTGACAAGACCTGAAAACATGGATGCTCAAGATAGCGTTTTCTCAGTAGGTGCAATTAACAGCCTTTCCATTTTTCGATTGGGTCTGATGAGACCTTAACAAGGCTCTGGATCTCTACCTACTGTGTGGCTACAGTGGCTGAGTGTATAGAGAACGGGCTGGCATCCCCAGTCAGCCCTTTGGGCTAGTCTGGGAGCTCTGGAGGAAATGCCCAGAACTGCTTTGCCATGTTACTGGGAAAGCTGGTCAGGGTTAGTCAGAGCTGACTCCTTAGAGGAGGGTCTCCTGCCAGAACGGTAGGAGGATAATTTTGTCTTGTTTAAATACAAAAAATTCCTGAAGCTTTGAAGGTGTTTCTCTCCTGTTTGGTATAAGCTTGGATAACATAATTTATGAATCAGAAATGCAAAAAGAACAAGACAAACACTTTTTTCAAGCTGTATGGCTACTGCCCAGTGAAACTCCCTCGAGGAAAACATGAATTAACATGTTTTCAGTCAAGGATGTGGTGTGTATATAAAATAATAATCAAAAAAGCCAACCAGTATAAAGCTCATTTTTTACAGCCTGTACATTTTCTGCACATTTCACTAAAATGCTAAAGTGATACTTACTATTCAAAATACTTGAGTTATGCATGAGTTGAAAGGCAGAAACTCAATTCTCCTTTGGCTACGATGCTGAAAGAGTTCTCATCTTGCCTAGTTTCTAACTTGCCTTTGACAAGTTAGGTGCTTCCACAGAGATTTATCAGATGATATTATATCCTGCAGAGCACTCTGAGAACCAATTTATGTTCCTAGCAAGGAGAACTGCTAGATGTTTTAGGCTCCTCAAGGAACAGCTGGTGTCTCTCTTTTCACTTTAACGAGAGTTTGCCCTTTGTGAGTTGGTGCTAATTGCTTCATTTGATGACAGTTGCTTTTTGTCCTGTGAGGACTTATAGAAGAATATATTATGCGCATGCTGCAAATCTATGTAATCTTTATTTCAAGGCTAACCTATGCAAAAGTAGGAAGACATGGTATTTGTACAAATTGGGTAACTTAGTTGCCTGTTTGGCTTACAGTTTAAGTTGCTAGCCTTTGTCCACTTCTGTCATTGACCTGTATTCAATGAAGACAGGTGGGTCCTTCCAAAGACTTCTAGGTATACCTAGAAAATACCTAGGTATTAGGTATTTTTTCAGTACTAACATCTGTGCAATGTGCTGTGCCTGGTTCTTAGAGAAATGAAACAAGACTAATGGCTTTCATGGTGCAGCCCGATAGTCCCCCTGCCTGGTGGGGAGCGGATAGCTTTGCCCAAAGTGCACTTTGAACCTCACTGTGAGGTCTTGTGGGTCTAGAAGGAGGAGGCTCCATTTGGGAACAACTATGAGGAGAGTTTTGATGATTGCCTCTGAGATTTGTCTTCTGCTGCCCTGGATTGACCCCCACCCAGTCCACAGCTCCATGGTCTGGTGGCAGGTCACAGAGTGTGGTCTGTGCACTCTCTGCAGCATGTCCTTGTGATCAGACTGAAGATGGAGTCTCTCTTGGGTGCTGCAGCTCTGGTCCCAGGACTGGCATTCGTGGCTGCCATGCAGCACTGTGTAACATGGCAGTGGCGTGTCATGGCGTGACAGGAGGAAGGGCAGACCAGAAGGTCCCCACGTGCGTGGAGGCACTGCAGCCGATGGGCTGTCGTATCTGCCTGGGCTGAAGTGCTCCTGGATGGATCTCACTCACTACTTATTATCTTTTCCACTTTTACAAAATACCTTTACACTCACTGAATTTTCAATTATGAGATCAGAATATCTTATCCCATGTATGTCTTGTGGAATAAGGATAATAATGATGTATAAATTGGTTTGATATCTTGAAAGAGTTCTGTATGTTGTTTCACAGTGTACATTTCAAGTTGTGTGAGCTACTGGGCAAGGCAGAAGAATGTGCAGGTTTGCATTTCCATATTTCAGGACAAGCATATCCACAGCATGTTCTTCAAACCTGAGCAGCGGTGCCTGCTGTGCTGATGCTTATTTGTTGCGATGGTAGAACTAGAACACACAAATCTCTGGTACTGTAGGAGCGTTGTAACTTCCAACCTCCTCTGCCGTCTCTTTGAGAAGTTAAAAGGCCCTTTTGCTTCCAAATTTGACTACATTAATGTATGCGTGTTATGATTGCATATACTGAGCAATCTCAGGAACACGAAGTGCCCAGGGATATTGCAGCTGACTTGTAAACAACTCAGAAAACAGTCAAGCCTAGGGTTGGGATCAGAAATGTAAATGCAATTGCCTAAATTAAAGGCTATGGATAAAACAACTTTGTTGATGTATAAATTACTTGCAGTTAGCACAGAAAATAATTGATATTATGGCTAAGGTAATATATGGGAAAATGCTACGAGTTTATATGGCTTCACTGTAGGTCAGGTATTCCATATATCTCAGGGTATGCTGTGCAGCTTTTGAAAACTCTAAATTCAATGCCTGGGCGAGGGAAGATGGTAATATAGGATATGGTCCTGCATAGTACAGGATGTATGAAAATCTCACAGTAATTTTCAGGGGAATGGGACCTGGGTGCAGGTTGCATAGCTGACAATAAGAAGATTTCAGAAATAACTCCTTCTAATCAAGTGAAATAAAGACTTTCCTTACTGATACAACCTTAAAATAGTTTGGACAGTTCAAATCCATCCTTATAAATAAAGTTGCATTAGATATAATGCTACTGCATTAATGAGACAAATAAGAATGAAATGGAAATTATCGTAACTTTAAAACCATTATGCAAAATTTTTCTGTGCTGAACATGACAGAACTGGAAATTTCAAGACCCATGCAAATTGTACTAAAGTAGATTTGCATAAAGCATTGGAAGAGCTTTTGTGAAAATGGAACTAGTGGGAGTTATTTAAATAACAGTATAGCAGCTATTAACAAAATAGCAAGATTCAAAATAGTAATTTACTTTACACATCTATTCTAAAACATGTCCAGAATGAAGATAACTGTCAGCAAATAGCACAGCATTGCAACCCACTCTCTCAAAATCCTGAAAGAAAAAGATCAAGAAATTCTCATCCCTGACAAAACACACACCCTAGTTGCAGAGCATATTACTTCCACCGTGTAAACCAGCTGTAAAATATTATACAGCCGTGACGAAGCCATATGATCTTGAGCTCTTAATCCTTACAAAATCTTAGGCAGGAAAAATGGAGTGAATTGTATATGCTGTGACCGAGTTACATTATGTGTTTAGTGTGACTGGTGCCATCTTCCTCCTATCATCATCATCATCATCACCTCCTTCCCCACTTCTTCCATGCTTCATCCTCCTGCGAATGTCCATCTCCAAGGCCCATCTGTGGTGTGTAGAGCGCTTTGACTCCTTTGCCCGTGGACTCACTAACGCTTCTCTCCCAGGCAGTGAGAATGCCTTGTCACACTTGAACCACAAGTGGATTCTGGATTCTCCCTCTTGGAGTCCATGGATGTAACCTGGCAGCAACCAATCTATATGTCTTCTGTAAATGGTCCTCCAAGGGTTTACCTGTAGCAGTGCTGTCATGCTCCCAGGAATAATCACAAGGTTTGTGTTTATTTTTGTAAGTCTTTATTCTCTGATGTGCCCTTGAAACATATGAGGCACCAGCGGTGTCTATAGATCTTGTTAAAAGGGTATGGGTTGCCTGATCCACGTCACAAAACCAGTTTTTCAATCATTCAGATACAATTCATCTTCTGCCCTAAAGTCTGGTGGAAACTTCTGGTTCGGCATTGTGTTTTTCTTACAGAACGAGGGATGGTGGCAGTTTTCCTGCATGCGCTGGGACTGCTTCCATAAGGATGACTGGGAAGTGGAGAGAGGGTGGTTTTGGTTTGCTCTCTGGTACTCTGATGAGTACCAGATTAATGACATTAATGGTTAACAACTGTTATGTGTTTAATTTACATGGCAATTTTTGGTAGTGTGCATAAAGGAACAATAAAGAGTATTCTGTGTGTTTGCTCTCTGTGCTCCAATACTTACCCTGGGGGATAGAGCAAAATTTGAAATGCCGGTATTTTTTCGCACGTAGCTCTTGTGCCAGTACTGCTTTCTTTCCTGAAGCTGGGCTGGATGTTGCGTTATGTACCTGCCGCTTTGAATTGCTTTTTGGGCTGTGTAGGTGTGAATTCATTCCTAATCCTTTCATACCGCCACCCGTGTGAAGGTCATCTTGTTCTCGTTTTCTGCCATCAAATGATCCCGTAAGCTGCTTGCGTTATCAGAAAACTCTGCTGCATGATCAACACATAAAGTGGGTTCTTCTTCGTTTGTTTATTGTCAGACATTGATTTTAGTGGTGTTCTATTTTCTAGCTGCTTTGTGGTGCTTGGTTTTGTTTCCCTCTGCAATTCATGGTGACCAATTCAGGTTTGAATTGCAAGTGTATTGCGCTCGGTTGTATGTGGTGCTTACGTAGCAGTGGATACTTAAGGATTATACCAGAGATGGAGCATGCACTGAGGGGCTCTTTTCCCCTGTGAAACCCCCCCACCTTCCAGCAGTCCTGAGCCCAAGGAATGTATTTGCTGAAGTACCTGCATGTTTCGCAGCCCCTAATGGATGTTTTCTGCCTGACTCGTGTCATTCATTTCTGTGCCGAGCGATGCTCTTATCCTGCGCAATTATTTCCGTCATGCAATTATATACCTTTCAGAGTACTTTGTGTTTATTTGAAACTTGATGCTTGCCTTCATTTGCTGCTTCTTAACTCTCCCATGGTGAAACCCCATTTTCCAGTCCCCTTTCCCGTCTCGGCCCACGAGGAACCGACTCATCGGCATCACGGGTGGTTTTTGTCTGTGTCAGTCTAATCCTGCTCTCTTCTTTTTGGGAAGGGATGGCCAGAGCTGCAGGTGGTATTCAAGAGCATCAAACAGGAGATTTTCCAGCAGCCCTTCATGGCATTGCCTTGGGCTGTGAGCCGGCAGGAGCCTGGCTGCAGACCATAAGCCTTTGACCTGATCCCTCCGAGTTGCCATGGCAGCCAAAAATCTCCAGCCATCTGCAAATGCAGAGTGGTGTGGAGGCTGGTGGGGACACAGGGGATAATAAAATAACCAGTTTTGGGGCTAGTCTGTGCGGATGCTGGGGAATTAGGCCTTCTCCTGCGTTTAAGTTGTCAGACCTTTGCAGTGCTGTGTTGAAACCAGAAGTTGTTTTACTTTTTTCCAGAATCGGATAAATCCTGGCTGTCGACTTCAGTTTAAATCACATTTCTTGCTACAAAGAAATCAAATTCATAACCAGCTCTGCTGGGCATTCAAAAATACTAAATGCATCTCTGAAGAATAAGCATCACTCTTCAAATGAATGATTTTGCTTCTCGTATTAACTGTGTAGTAAAATCTCTGCAATAGTCACAAGGGGCACAGGGAGTTTTATTTTTATTCAGTAGATAAGAATAAGCTAGGCTTTCTTCCAAATCTTTGTTGCAGTAGGGATTTTTACTTAGAAATTCACGAAGATCGAATGGTACAGATTCCCAGCCCCTGGGATGCTTCCTATGCTTGTTTGTTTCCACCGTAAATGTTTTAAATGCTTTTTTTTCCCTTTCTTTGTTTTTCTTTTGGGCTGGACTGCCAGCCATGCTTGTTTTAGGTCCTTTCAAGATCTGTTTAGAGAATGATGCCTTATTTTTTTTTCCATGCTGCTTTGCAAAAATTCAATTTGCAAAATTATAACACAAAATAGTGCATGGATTGTATTAGGAGTGGATAGCCTTGTGATAGTGGATGCCAGGGATTAAATTCTAATGCTCCTAAAATCTCTAGCAGACTTCCCAGTGAATTCATTAGCCCCAGGATTTCAGGACTTCCCCATATGTATGGACTGCTGAGAGCACTTGGTGGTCAATGCCTGACCACTTGACAACGTTTTCCTTATGAGCGAAATGGTAAAAATCCATTTGAAGTGACCTGTTCTTAGGAGGTGCTGCTGGGGAGCACAGGGTGCCAGCTGGTCAGGAGGAGGTAGAAGCTGGAGCCATCTGTTAGGCTGTTTCTAAGCTGCAGTACAAACTTTGCAGTTGTATGCAGAGCATGGAAAAAGAAATAAAGCAGAAGTTCAAGAGCTGGTAGATACACTGACCTATAGGAATGTCATATCATGCAGTTTGGAGATGCACGTTCCTACTGGATTAGTTAAATGCGCAAATCCTCTGTGATCAATAACTGGCAGGATGCTGAGAGGCAGGTTTGGGCTTTGGGCCTCTGGTAGGTTAGTGGCACTGAGGAGTGACTGTGTGAAAGGTCTTGGACATTTGGAGTCACTGAGGTGTGTGACATCTGTTCTAGGAAAATACAACGAGATATATATGGAGCAAATGGGGTTTTAATGGTTTATTAGCAATAGTGAAATGAATTACACAAATAGGTATACGAAATGTGTATTTGGACATGATTACCTAAAACAGAGGTGCTGCTTATCCATGTTCCAAGCAAACATGGCATTTCCAGATCCAATCAGCAGCACCTGAGTAACCCCTTTTCTGGCCCTTCTTGAACCCCATCCTTATCCTTAAACCAGGGGAGGTTGCCTCCATTAGTTGTCAATATCTGGGCATTCATAGTCATTCCATGTTAGCCTCTCCTCTGAACTTACTGCTTTGGCTGTGAAGGTGCCTGCCCTAACACCCAAGTGAGAGCACAACCATATTTCACAGAAGCCACCAGTAGCCAGAAGCCACCAGCAGTGACCAGCTTGGCATTTCATACCTCTCAAAGGCTGCAGATTTTTTTTTGTTTTGTTTTGTTTTGTTTTTTGGCATAGTTTTCCCTCCCCTGCAACTCCTATCATTGAAGGTTAGCTACAGAAAAAGAAATGTTTGCCCCTTCTACTTCAGATCTCAGTCTGAAATGCTCAGATGTGCATTTCCAAGCCCAACTAATGCAGTGCTGACTTTGAACTCCTTGTTGGCTGCAGCAGTGTTGTTTTGGGTCACACCAGGTGGTACTGAAAGACCTGTGTTGCCTGTTGTTGAAAAGTTAGTAGAAGGCTGCTACAGAATACATAGAGTAAAAGATAAAAGCTTCGCCACAGTATTTCTTATATCGCTTATTTATTTTTCTACAAACAGCCTGAAACAAAGCAAGAACCAGGAAGGTGATCCCGAGGCATTTCATGTTCAGATTTCTTTCTGTCAGAAAATAAGTCTTCTTTTGGCCTGACTGTGCAGCTTTAATATAAAAAAACCAAAAACAAATGCAACACAAAGCTAGTAATAAAGCAAGGTGCTGGGAAAGGGTCAGGCTTACAAAAAATTCCTTCCCTTGGCTTCAAAACATACCCAGAACTCCAGCTTTCTTTGCAAGCCATGGTGGTCCAGTGAAAATGCAGTTCAAAGGCCAGTGTTTTTTCAAACTATTTGCCAGCCATACAGTTCAGGTGGGCAGAAGGAAGATGCATCTGAGTAAGTTACTTGTTTTTGTCAAGTCATTCCTATAAAGATGTGTCCTTACAGTTGAACCTGGGTCCTACTCAGCTGCCCCTCTTATCTCATGTCTGTATTAATTCAGACCCTGTATCTTTCCACCTTTCCTGGCAGCAAAAGCACTGTCACCGTGGTTTCTCAAGAACACTTTGACAATATTATGTGCACTTGCTTGCCTTTCGTGCTCCCACTCTTTAATTCTAATACTCGAGTACCTATGACTCTGGGAGTCTTACATTTGAATTACTCTGGATTGCAAGAGTAGATAACTTTTTGGACACTATTTTGCTATAGGTGTTTCAACCAAGTCTTCTATTAATCATGTCACCTCAAAAAGGCCATGTGACATTTTTACTGCTCAGATGACAGGTATTACACCTTTATTCTAGAAGAATAGACGCAGTATATTTGTAACAACAATCTGCCATTCCCCACAGTGAAGCAAGCTATTTTATTAGCTACCTCCACACAGTAATTCACAGCTTTATTAATTGGACTGTCCTTCAGACAGCCGTGGTGGCAAATAATGTGTTCATAACATAGCTGAGAATATAAATCATAATGGTATTTTTGAGTTTGTGTGATTTATTTCAATTCACCTGCTGTCTGTCTTCCTCCGGGGCAGAACATAGAAATACATAATGCAGGACAGATGTACACTTAGCAATCTTTAGGCCTCACTTGCCTTGGTTTGAGATTATGGAGGTACTAAATGCTTTGTAGCTTCTTTGCCCACAACTATTTTGCACAACACAGAAGCAAGACACTGTAATCCCAGAACTCATCCGTTACATCTTCAACGGTTTCAAGTGGCAAGGAATTTTAGAGACTATTTATACAACCTGAAATATGGCACATTCAACAGCATAGCAGAATTTAACATCGTAATGGAACACCATTTCATTTCTAACGAGTCAATGAAATATTCCAACCTTCATGTTATGTAAATGCATTTGACCAGCTGTAGGCTTAACGGTAGAACTTCTTAAAACAAGGTCTCAGTTTCTGGAGCATCATTTCAAACAGAGCTTTCTTTTCTTCCCACACAGTGTTTACTCAGAGAGGATGCCCTGCATAGTCTTATCTTGATTTTTATACGTATAGGTACTTATAGAAGTATTCAGTTCATCTCAAGCTGTTCGGGATGGTGTCCCCACTGACTTCATATATGGGAACATTGACCAAGGTTCTCAAAGTAAAGATTGTTTTATCACAGTGACGGGTTGTTTGTCCCATATCTGTAGGGCTCTTTGAACAGCAGGAGCTAATGTAAGCAGCTGGTATATATGGGTAGCAGTTATTCATTGTTTCTCATAATACCACTCTTAAAAGTCATTAAAATGAACTACTGTGGCAACTGTACACTGAAATGAACAGAGTGCATAGTTAGAAGAGAACCCATCAAGGCAGGATGCCATCTATATCAGAAGTTTAGGTGAGCTCAGGAATTGTTAAGGATATACCAAGAAAAATAGCTCCAAGAGCTAAAAAAGTTGCATCATCTGATTCAGGAAACCCATAAGCCGTAGTTTGCTGGAGTCTGGAAGGATATCCTGTGGGAGGCAGCACTGTGCACCTGCCTGTACTCTTTCCATTGATGGACTTGTTAGAGACAAGTCACTTGTCTTGATGAACATCTGCTTTGACCCAGTACAGCCTTTTTTATCTGTAGGACAGATAAAGGTCCCTGGCATCCTGAACTGTTTGTGCAGAGGCACTGGAGCTGAGGAGCGTTGCTTCAAATACAAGACACCCTTGGCCAGTCTAGGGAAGAGGTTATTGTGGTTGCAGTCTTTCTCACTGGACCACATAAAGAAGTTAATTTCTAACTGCTAATCCTTTCCCTGGACTAGCAATATTCCATATACATGTACAGTAATTTCTCCTTCATGGTGTCATTCATAAAATTCTACATACACTTCGATACTTTCATGTATCTTCCCAAGCTTGAGCCTAACTGGAAGATTTTCCAGTCCACTAATAGCAGTAATTATTATTACGATATTTAATGAGTTAATCTCTTAAACTAGCAGATTCCATTCTCAGTGCAGGAATCCATGCTGTTTAATTGCAACAAATAAATGAATATTTTTTTTAAAAAATAAGAAAACACAGAGTTAAGAGGGAGGCTGCTTAGCATTAAATCATTACCCTAATAAAATTAGCCTTTCACATTATAAACTTTATCATTTTACTTCACTTGCTTCAAAATTTCAGAATTATTATGATCCCTTCATCTCAAATCAGTATCTCACTGCAATGCCATAAACCTCTTTTATTTCCAGGACGAAAACATGTAGTCTACTATATACATTTATAGAGACTTAATTTAAGAAAAGCGTGGACAAAATCCAATGTGTTCATAGTGAGCTTCATCACAACAGAGCATTTGTCTCTCTTCAATAACTCTATAGCATAATAGCCTCCATTTTATGTTGCTAGAGATAGAGGAGATGCCAGAACTATGGTGATTCAGTGATGGGAGTGTACTCACCACCACTCTGAAGCAGGAGTTGAGAGTTTTTCTGTCTCTTTCCCACAGAACTCTAATAAAATGACTAGATTTGGGGAGGAGCGCAGGGTGATGATGTCATTTGCCTTGAGGCTGGCAAGGCTTTTGACACCGTCTCTCACAATATACTTGTACCCAAGTTACGATGTTATGTGTGGATGTGTGAACAGCTGGATGGGTAAAAAACTGGTTGGATGGTTGGGCTCAGAGGATAGCGGTTAAGAAGTCATACTCTACCTGGATGCCAGTAATGAATTGAGTAGCACTGATTTCTTCTGTGGGACAAAGAATTTCTTTTCCTGTATCCTCTGCTATTGCAGTACACAAAATGATGCCTGGGTCAGTGGGATTCTTGAGTTTCAGTGAGAAACAACATGTTGAAACTGTTGCAGAATGAGAAATTCTTTTGTAGATTGAAGTCAGTCCCTTTCTCTTGGGGCTTTCAGCAACTTTGTGCAAATGATTTGATTTCTTTGTACATCCCTCTTGTGTGTGTAAACTTAAGCCAGGCAACTTAATGATAAGATGATTGTTGGCATCTTATCTTCTTTGAGTAGACTAGGGACTGATCCTTCAAGCAGCTCAGCAGGCTGATCTGAGGGCGGTTTACCATTTGTAGCTACATGTGAGATGCAAGTCCTGCAACTGATTTAGCAGGAGCTGAACAGGGAAATCAGTACAAGGCCTAATTTGTCACTGCTGTTCTTCTCTGTTCTGCTGTGACAGACATAAATTGTTGTACAACGAATATATTGCTGTTATGCTATATATGATTTAGGTATAGAATGATGATTAATAATACCGTACTGCCTTAAATTGTCTTTAGATTAAAGAAAAAGTCCCAGTCGGTGGATATTAGTGGGCCAGGATGCAATCCAGTGGCAGCTGAAGCTCAGACACCTCAGCCCAGTAAATCTTTGCTTGCCACTAAGACAGCGGCTTCTGAGGAGGAACAGAACAACACCGCGAACACCCAAAGGCGCAATCCACGGAGGAGTGAGTTGAAGAGATATTACACCATTGGTGAGTTTTCGTTCACAGAAAAAAACCAAATATACATATTAAAAAGGCAAGGTCTTCCTGTTTATTTGTGTTTTATTTCCTCTGGTTAATTGCAGTTGGCTGCTAAGATTATAAATGCCCACAGTGAGCATTAAGATATCTTAATGCTGATGACCGAACTACCCTGAAGAAGTAACCTGCTTTATTTATCTTGCACGATTTACAAGAATAAAATTTTGGGAGGAGGGATATAGGAAAAAGGTAGTTGCCTTTGGGAATGGATTGCATCATAGTGTTGGCAGAGATTGTTTAGGAGGCTCCTGGTTAGAAAAGGTTTCCAGTTTGGAGAGGGAGGAGGCCTGCTGAGTGTGAAGAATTGATATGGGGGGTTCTGAGTAACTTTCTCTGAATATTTTGGTTTTCTGCGTATTCTTCTGGGATTTCAGCATCTACATGATTTTTATAAAACCATTTTAGGCATTCCAGAAGATGCTTTGTAATTTGCTTCCACATAAATCATTTTGGGACTGGGCCTGACTGATTCCTTTGGCAACATTTTGCTTCTCACCTGATTAAAACTGAGTGGAGAGTGGCCTTGTAGTGTTTGTGCTGGGTTGATTAGCACTTGTTTATTAGGCATATGTGTTAATGGGAGTGATACAAACATGAAGGATGGATGCTAATGCTGCACTTTGAAGCGACAAAATGTTGTAGATTTAAGAAAAAGAAGTTATTTGTTTTAATTGTGGATTTCTGTGTTGTTGAGTTATTGCAGTATAATGTGATCATTTCTTCTATGCCAAGGTAACTATTTGTCTTAAACTTGTCATGTGTGCATTAAGCTTGTTTAAAAGGTAAAGAAAAAAATGTGTTGCCTTAAACATCTTTCATTGTGTTATGTCTGAACCCTTGAAGTTGCCTGTCATCTTAAGTTATGTTGTTTTTAAAGAAGGAAACAGCATTAGCAATCTACACACTTTAATAATGAAGGCTGTATTTTAAGTGGTGAATGATTGTGTTCGCATTTTTTGATGCCCTGCATTCAAAATGGGCTGCACAACTGCCTTTTGAAAACTTAGAGAAGTTTCAATTATCACTCAATCCTGTCTACCCTAAAATAAATAAAAATGAGGCAAAGTGAAGGCATTGATGGGTTCATTAGCATCTTGGACAATAGGTCTAAAATTTTACCTTAAAAATCTCAAATTGGATAATGCTGCTTTAAAGAAGATTCTATCATCATTTGTGAGAACAGCATCCTAAAAATAAATACTTTATACTTAAGGATAGTTTTTCTGACAAAGCATAGTTAAAATAGTGCACTTGATTTGCTTTTTACTTTAAAATGTATTGTCTAAGAAAAATTGTTCTATGGCTTTTTTCTCCTATTTCCTCCAAGTAATCTTAAGGGGATATCAAATATATGCCAAGATTGCTTCATACCTAAAAGAGGGGATGGAATGAGGAAGTTTTGCATAATAGTAATAATGAAAGTAGAAATCCACCACATCATCAGAATGAGTTCTTAATCTAACTTGGTATTAAAAGATATTATTGGTAAATTGACCATAGTTGAATGTTCTTCTGTGATCACCCAAAACACAGCTTGTGTATGGAAGCACAGACTCAGGTTTGCATTTATCTACTTGGCAAACTTGACTTACCTGCGTTTTCTCTTGGGAACCTTTACAAAAACCTTTAATGTGAATTCCATCAGTGCTAGTAACCTAGATGTGCTTCGAGTGATCACAAGGTCTGAGCACTAATTGCTCAGGATCTGACCTCAGTGCTGGAATAACAGAATGTTGATCATACAAGTGATTTATTTGTTTAGATATTGTGCAGCACTTGATTTGACAGACTTGTTGACTGGAAAAGAGCTCTGAAGGTTATATAGTCTGGTGTCCTGTTTGAAGTGGGACTTCAGCCAACACTAGATTGGAACAGCCAAAGCTTTGTCTTGCTGAGTCTTGACAGTCTCCAGGGGTGGATGCTCCACCATACGCTCCTGTCTGCGTATCGTGCTGGAACATGGACAGCATGTCCATAAACAACAGCATTCGCAGGCAGCTTGCCCATAAACAGATGCTAATGTTTGTGAACAACAGTTGTAGACCCTGGGGAAGTACAAGGGGAACAGACCACAGAAAGTGGCCAAGATTACACATTTTTCTTAAATATCATCTTCTGTTATCATTGTACAGAGTCCTGGGTGAGGTGGCCCGGCTGGGCTGACCCAACATGGGAGGCAGATTGATTTTATATTCATATGCATGCAGCCTTGTCTATGTGACTTGCCTAAATCATTAGGAATTTATTGCTAGAGCCTGTATTCTGCATATTATATAATGATGAATTTTGCTGAGTGGCAAATTGAAGAAACAAGAGGATCTTTGTATCTTCGCAAACATTTGATGGCACAGGTTCCTCAGTATTGTGAAAATGAAAAGTTTAATCTCAGACAGCACAGTACTGATACCGGATTAACGTGTTTACTCTACTGGCTGAGTTATCCTAATACAGCATTTATGGCTTTGGTAATCTGAGAGAAACAATAATTATCATCTTAGAGCTCCCATCAACTTCAGTATGCTTTAAGTTAAGACCTATATCACCCCCTTAATTTAAAAGTAATTTTCTATGACTTGTCTCAAAAATTACTTCTGATAGTCAAAGTCTAATGAAGTGGTTTGTGACTTTCTGAGGCTGAATGTACTGACACACCTGCAATAGGCTAGGACTCTAAAACAGAACAATATTGGATTCTAGTGGTATTTTGTGCACAGTTGGCTGTTAAATAGCTTAAACAAGCACATTAGACCTGTTGTTGTGACCTAATACAATTACACAGGGTTTTACCTTGTTTTGCCTTTTTTTGCATGTTGTTCTCTACTAAATGCAACATGTGTCCAAGATGGAGCAACAAGAACTAATCATTACTGTAATAAATGGATTAAGAAAATGTGTTAGAAAAGCAGTGCTCTCAGCTGGCTTTGCTTCTTTGATTTTAAAATTAGTATTCTGTTGCATTAACCTCAGGCCAAATTGGCAAATGATGGTGTTTATGGTAGTGACTAATGGAGCCTGAGCAAACTAACGCCAGTTGTGTTTTGTGTGACTGTCGTTTTCCTTAACAACTTATTTTCAGTAGTTATCATGATCTTCAAAGTACTTTGTAGATATGAGAACTGAGTTCAAATTTGGGTGTATAACAGAAGTATGACTTCTATATTTAGACACACACATATACACAGTTTATACATTTTAAAATGTAAATGTCAGCATCATATTGCCTATTAAAATTTGACTTCTAAGGCCTAACCAGAGTTGTTAATGGATGCCCATTTTATTGAATAGCATAGCTTAGAATATTGAATTGCATAGCTTAAAATTATGCATAAAGAAATGTGTAACCAGCTTTACTTTATCAACTTATGGGAAGAGTAAAATCAAAATGACTTTTTAAAATATGATTTATTTATTTATTTGGCTATGCAGAAAGCACTCCAGAGATCTTTATATAAATCTCACCCTGCTTTGCAGACCCAAAGACATATGGGCATTTACCTTGCACACACGTGCTTTGCAGAAGAAATTGTAGCAGCTTGTGCATGCTTGAAGCTACTGTGAGCAGATCCAGGCAGTTGTCTAACAGGCTGTGTTCCTTAATACTCTGTAGCATCAGAATATTTTTAAAATTTTTGTGTCACCTTATGTGTACACAGATTTATCTCAGACCTTTTGAAGTTGATTGTGTAATGAAGAAGGAATATCCTGGTAATCCCAAGAGATTTTAAGATCTCGTCGGCACTGCTCCTACTTTAGGGAGCTATCCACAAGATAATTATTTTGCATTTCATCTTTCCCACAGACTGCATCTCAGATGCTTCCCAAACTTAATGAGTGCAGTTGCACCTTTTAAAAATGGGCAAAAAGTTGGTAAGAGAGAGAAGAACTGAGAGGAGTAGGCAATGGGGAGCAAGTTGTGTGCTCGGATGAAATGAAACAGAAAATGGAGAGTCAGTGAGGGGGAGAAATAACTCTTCCATATGGCAGGCTCAGCAGGCAGGAAGGCTCCTGCACCTCCAGTGCTGAACTGGTGTGAAGAAATTGAGTGGGAACTCTGAGATTAATAAGGCGAGTGTAGGAAAAACAGTCTGCATGGTGGGTTGGATGAAGTTTTTTAGAGAACTCTACAAATGGCACCCAAGACACTTAAAAACCTAAAATTAGACTTTCTAGTTGCCTCAGGCACTTAAAAATTCAGGCCACTTATTTCTGAAGTGCTTATTGTTGAGCAACTCCCTCGAAAAGGAAAAAGAAGGTATCTGGGTCTTCAGCACTCTGAAAAGTGGGCTGGAATATTATACAATCAAAAATTACATGGGTAACCTGAATTTAAAATAGTAAGTCTGTACCAGCTAATGCCTTGTCCAGGCTACAACCAGCTCTTCTCAGCTGGCTTCCACTTAGCCCAGGTGCAGCATCACAGCTGCGTTGCTTGTAGGACCCAACTGAAGGGTTGTAGGACCGGCCTCAGGATATATGTTCAGCAGTTTATTAATGTGACTGAAGTAGCTAATGTTGTTACTCTACAAAGACATGCACTTGAGGTGTGTATTCTGGCTCTCATTAAGCCATGAAAGCCTGGTGTATAGTTCTTAGATTTCTCTAAGAGAATATACCCGGTAGACTGTCTACCTAGTAACCTGATTTCATAGATGTTCTTCTTTTGGCCTTCTTTTGTTCTGTTTATCATTAAAATAAAGCTGCAGCACTTGTCTAGAGTAAATATGTTATTTAAAAATAGGTGGTTGCATAAAAATATCTTCCTGCTTCTAGGAATCAGGCAAGAGAAATGAAGCAGAACAGTAGTTCATACGAGAAAATATTGATAGAGTACGGTGTTGGTGGGGAGAGGAGGAATGCAGCAATTTTTATTAAATCTTCTAATAAAAACCTTCATGCAAACGTTGTTTTACAGACTTCTGCTAGCACAGCTTATTTAATTTAGAAGACAACTACCAACTATCTCAGGAGGCATCTTTTGTTGGTATAGTCTCTATCATCAGTGGAAGGTATTGCTGCTACAGCTGCACACACTTAGTAGTTTAGATGATGCATGAGTATGTATGTGTGCGTAATATACAACTTGAGGACACTTGGAAAACACTAAATGCCAAAGTTCCCTTCACTCCAGTGGTTCATTTTATAAAAAAATATTTTACTAAAATATAATTTTAAATATTATAATATTTAGTAAATAAAAATTATATTCCACTTGTTGAAAAAATAAATAACAAGCCCTCTTCTTCTCCAGTCTCTCTTGCAAATGAGGTCAGCAGGAATCGTAATAGAGAAAATATTTTCTGTTAGCTTGACCTGGCCATATTAATACTTTACACTTGTATATTCCTTGAATAGACAAGTGAATTCCCTGACATTACCTATTCAGAATATTGGAATTAACTGATAGAAAATCAGTGTGGAAGAGAGATGAAGCTTTTGGGAGAAGCAGTTCTGAATAAATACATATTAATTGATGAAGTTTCCAAAACAAGTGTCTAGTACCTAATGCCAATGTGATAAATAGGAAAAGGCAGACTTTCTTGTGGGCTCCTAATCTTGTTTGCAAGAGAGAAAGAGTAGTCACTTTAAATTTAGTTTGGATGAGTTTAGTCAGTGCTACTAATTTAGTACTTCAATATATTAATCTGAAAAGACGATGGATCATCCAAAAATTTAATATAAATGTATATAAATGTACTTACATATAAATGTAAGTAATGACTGGTCACAAAAATTATTATTGATGTGCAAAACAGTATAAGAGAGTGTTTCTAGAGTGATAGAGTATAATATAAAAGATTTTATGGGGAAATCTAAAACAAAATCTTTTTTTCAAGTAATTAATAAGTCATAGTCTGTTCTTCCTCTTATGAAAGGGGTAACTAAATGAAAACTGATCAGCTACTCTTTAGTGGATATAACTATACCTAGCCCTGCTGCTGTGTGCTTTTGAGTGAGTCCATTGAAGTCATGACAATGACAAAGTCCTTTTTCAATGATTTGGAAGCATACATAAATATCCTATTGTTTACATGTGCAGTAGATTCACTTGCTTTCTGTTTACATATATTTCATAGTGCTTCCGTAAAATTATTACTTGCTTTGAAATATGTCAGAGCATCCAGATTGTGTGAATTCATCCACATTTATTACTAAATTTATATGGTGTCACACTATCTGCTAATATAAAGTTGTTATGTGGGACTAACATCAGATCAAGTGGTGATTTCATGTGTCAGAGTTCTCTTATCCTGATGGAGCTTTGTCCCTCATGGACCAGCTCAGCCATTTTAGAGAGGTGGTGTGAGAGCCATAGACCATTGGTCAGACATCACAGTCAATCTGCTATTGCACTCAAAAGTGGAAAAGGAGAACATAATGTATGCTTATTTGCAGTCAAGCTGAGAATCTTCTGGGGTTTATCTCATGGGAATATTTGCTATTGTAGTCACTGATGAAAAAAAAACAAAAACTTGGGGGGCTGCCTCTTCCCTTCTCCTCCAAAATAAGCAAAAAACTTATTTGTGGCATTGTGGCTGTTTCTTTCTTAGTGCTCAAATCCCTTCCTGTTCTGAGAGATTTCATTTGGGGTGTGCTAGAAATATCTTATTCTTTCCAGGGGACATGGTCTGATAATAATTGGTGTATTTACTGTAGAGAGGTTTTCCTGCAAAGAATGCTCCATTTTCTTTCCAAACATGTCTTTGAAAGGTTCTTCTTATCATTTGGCAATTGAATATAATTGCTGCTCCTCTTCTGCAGAACCGAATGCGGTTCCTTTCTATAGCAGCTCCCAAATATCCAATTTCTCTCCTATTTGCACAATTGCCTTTCTTATTCATTGCCCATACTAGCAAAGCATGAAACATCGGTAGGTATATTAGAAGTTGTTGGGTAATTGGTGGAGTTTGGTGCAGTAGATGCTGTAAATTTGGGCTGTGTCCTCTTCCTTTTAGAGAAGAGCAGGTGGGAGATGAAGCTGCCAACTCTCTCTCAGAGGATCCAGATGCTGTTCGCACACATTTGCAGAGTCTGACTCTGTCCCATTCAATGCACTTACAATTTCCTTATTGAACACTCACTGCTTTTTGAGGAACATCATTCTGATTGCTTCCTTTCAAATGCGATCTCAGAAAGTTTTAGAGGAGGAGGCAATTTTCCTGGCACCTCATTACCTGTTTGTGAGCGATAAGGAAAGGGAAATAATTTGTGGAACGTGTGGATAATAAGGGAAGTAGCTTTCGTAGCAACAGTAACTATGCAAAATTCTTACTCATTCACTTTTCATGAAGATTTTTATTACTGATTCAGATCACATAGCTACTCTGGATGAGCAAGCAAGCGTTTCTTCATGTCTTTGTTTTTCTCTTTTTTAGAATTTAAAACTTGGAGCCATTAAAAGCCAGCTTTTAGTGTTGTATCCTTCTTTTGTCCTTTACAGATACCCTGTGTATCCTTTGAATATAAATGAGTTCTGAGATATAGAGACAGCATCCACCAGAAGAGTGATGCTCATTAATGTCCTTTCATCTCAGCATGTCCCTTTTCTTAGCATCTGGTTTTGTTTTTAATCATATAGATTGCTATCGTATCATCTGCTGAGTCACTTTGGGCAAGAAGTATTTCAGGATTTTATAATTTCCTTGCTTTACATCAGGACAAAGCTGAAATCTATTATAGTTCTACAGGCAAGCTACTCAACTTGCAAGATCAGCAAATAGTATGTACTCTTGGCATACTAAAATTTGAATCTCGGGGGGAGAAAAAAAGAGGAACGGATTTGCCTTGAAAGCTCTAGGCTGAAAGAGGGTGCATCACCTCCAGTCTCCTCCTAATCGGAGGCCTTCTGTATAAGGGGGTAAAATGACTGGAAAAAAAGGACTTGATTTCTAACACCTCAAATGTGCCTTGAGTACCAGGCTTTTGAGTATTGTGAAATAACAGGGTCTTCCTTCTAAGATTAAAAGAACAAACAAGGAAAATGTGGACTCACTGCTGAAGTAGCTGGGTGATTTAGTTACAGCACATGCAGATAAGGCTGAGGCTTTTGAGCCTGCAGACAGGGTTCAAGGAGGACAATAATTACTGGTAGCGGGAAAGGCTAAGTCAAGGATCTCTTGAGAAAAATCTTGATCCCTGAAAGTCCATAGGACCCAATGGGATATATATGAAGGATGCTGAAGGAGCTGGCTGAGGTCATTGTGAGGACGCTCTCTATCATCTTTGAAAGGTCACAGGGATCATGGGAGGTCCATGATGACTGGAGAAAGACTAATGCTGCACCCCTTTGTAAACAGGGCGAGAAGGATTATCCAGGGAACAGCAGGCTGTTCAGCCTCACTTTCAGTCCTTAGGAAAATCGTGGGTCAGAGCCTCTTTGAAGCTGTTTCTGGACAAATGAAGGAAAAGGTGATTTGGAATAGCAAGTATGGCTTTACCATGGGTAAATTGTGCTTTTTGAACTTTACTGCCCTCTGGGATGAAATTAAGAGATCTATGGATGATGGGAGAGTGGTAGTTACTATCAGCCATTACTTTAGCAAATAGCATGTTTTGGGATGGTCATCATCTTCCAGAGCATCCTTGTGTCCATGTTGGGACATTATGGCCTATGTGGTTGGACTACTTGTTGGCTGGAAAAACTCAAAAGGCAGTAGTGTCCAAGATGATCAGGACCCTGTGAGGAAAGGCTGAGGGAGGTAGCGAAGGAACAGATTCAGGAGGACCTTACAGCAGCGCTCTCTGTAAGGAGGCTACCAAGAAGACATCTGGTAGTCTGCTCTGTGCAGTGGTGCACTGTAGGACGATGGGAGACAATTGGTCTAAATTGAGATATGAGGTTTAGACTTGATAAGGAGAAACGTTTTCCAATGAGAGAGTCAAGCAGTGCATTAGGTAGTACAGAGAGGTTGTGTGGCCTCTATCTTTGGAGATTTTCAAGACCCAACAGGGTAAAGCCCTGAACAACCTGGCCTGATCTCATAGGTGACCCTGCTTTGAGCAGGTGGTTAGACTTCAGACCTTCTGAGGTCCTTCCCAGCCTGATTCAAGCTTGATTTGGGGACGTGAGCTTTCCTGCACAGGCAGAGGGCTATTCCTAGCTTACTGCTTTCATCCGCAGAGAACGCTCTCCTCAGCCACTTAGAAGAGCTGAAGAAGAAGTTTTGTAATCTTCATCATGGACTACTAGGTTACATTGATTTCCAGTTATTTTATCTGGTAAACTTCTCTATGAGAAGAGGCAATATTATCACACCAAAGCACCTGTTGTGATTATTTGTATTTTAGTCATTCTGAAGTCAAATGTGAGGTTTCCAGACAGCTTGATATTTTGTTACTTTTTATTTAATTAGAAAGAAAAAGTTTAAAGTAGCTGAATACATTATCTCTTCTTCTGATTCTTCACTCAAAAAATAAAGGAGGAATGTTTAGAAGTTCTTAAAATATCACGGAAGACTTGTTAGTGCAAGAGTAGTCTGTTTCATCTGTTTTAGGGATCATTTCTGTTCTCTGTGTAAGTATTATGAAAGCTATGATCTTTGGGTGTTAGTGAGAGACCCAAGTTTATTGATAGTGTCAAACGTTTTGGCATACTTTTTATTTGTTCCCTTGAGCTTTCTTTAAATCCATAAAACAGCCTGCAGAGGTGGAGGGTGGGGGTGGAAAAAGACATTTTGGAAGGGACCAATGCACAAATACTGCAGGTAATCTCAGTTTGGAAAGTGACTTCCCTTCCCTCTGAAGCGAACACTGAGATGGTGAGGCCAGTAGGTTTCCTTCCATATAACAGATATGTGAGCACAAAATCCAAGATCAAAGTCTGATGTTACTTATTCTGGAATAATAACTACACTAAAGCAGGAGTCGGTTTAGAACACAGTGGTGGAGTGGCCAAATCTGGCTGATTCTGTGAATGGGTAACACCAGGCAACCTCCAACCCTCCCTGACCCCTGGTGCGAGAGCCACGACCAGTCTCTGTCACCATGAGCTGTGGCTGTGTGGAGGCAAGGTGGCCTGTGCTGCGACTGGGGGGACTGTCCCTCTCATACAAACAGAAAACTCTCCTGCGAGTCTGGTAATGCTCTAATTCAAGCCATTCTTACTCCATTGGTACAGACCCTAATATTTCTGGGTCCTGGACGTGAAGGGCTAGGAAATATCTCCCAGCACATACTGAGCTCCAGACAAGGTGTTTGAAAAGCTTCCTCTTCAGCTGCCTATTTTATCTTTTTTTCAACTAATCTTTTTCTTTATATTCCTAGATAAATAAGAATGAGATGTGATTTTCAGGAGACAGAGCTGCTGTGTTAGGTTCATCTCCAGGACAGCTTGCTCTGAAGTTTCTTTTGGGTTTTAACAAACTGGCTTGTTATTGTGCTCTTCCCCAAAAAAACCTGTAGGAACTGAGTGCTGTTACTAAACTCTATTTTTTATCTTGGGCCAGGAAGAACAGTTGGATTTTATCATGGAGTTATTGTATTGTTGAGTGTTCCACAATTACAGAGCATTAATATGCACATAGGAGTATGCAAAGACTTTACAAGCATAAAATATTCAACATTTATGAAAGAAGCCTTTTTATAAATTTAGATACTAATTGGCCAGATATGTTCATGAAAACTAAATAGTGGCAGCAGCCCGCTATGTTTCCAATGAATCTCATTAATTAATATGCTTGAGAGATTCTTTTATTCTTTTAATTTGCAGAAGATACAATGACAGTCTCTATCCTCTGCCAAAGGAAATGCGGCAAGCATGGTTTGTTGTAAGGCTTGTTGACTTGCTGTTTCTCAGGTACTTTTAGCCATACATTTGTTTAAGAACATGTGTGACCACTTGGGTATCTAATTAGGTGCTTTTGTGATCTACCTACAGGTTAAATTACGTTGTTCCCTTTTCATTTGTATGTAAAACAGTGCTGAGATTGGTTATTCCATAGTTTGCCAAGTTGCTGATATTCTTGCTCTGAATAAATCTGAGATAAAATAGGTCCTCCATTTTTGAAAAAATACTACTAAAATGTACTAGGAGAATTAAGTGATGTTTTGAGAAATTGGCTTATATTCATTCTACAAATTAAATGACAAATCATAGAATCATAGAATCACAGAATGGTTTGGGTTGGAAGGGACCTCAAAGATCACCTAGTTCCAACCCCCTGCCATGGGCAGGGACACCTTCCACCAGACCAGATTGCTCAAAGCCCCATCCAGCCTGGTCTTGACCCCCTCCAGGGATGGGGCATCCACAACTTCTCCGGGCAACCTGTTCCAGTGTCTCACCACCCTCACAGTAAAGAATTTCTTTCTAGTATCTAATCTAAATCTCTTCTCTTCCAATTTAAAACTGTTGCCCCTTGTCCTGTCACTCCACTTCCTGACAAAGAGTCCCTCTCTAGCTCTCCTATAGGCTCCCTTCAGATATTGAAAGGCCACTATAAGGTCTCCCCAGAGCCTTCTCTTCTCCAGGCTGAACAACCCCAGCTCTCTCAGCCTGTCCTCACAGGAGATGTGCTCCATCCCTCTGATCGTCTTCGTGGCCCTCTGCTGGACTCATTCCAACAGGTCCATGTCTTTCCTGTGTTGTGGACTCCAAAACTGGACACAGTATTCCAGGTGGGGTCTCACGAGCGCAGAGTAGGGGGCAGAATCACCTCCCTGCTGGTCACGCTTGTCTTGATGCAGCTCAGGATGCGGTTGGCTTTCTGGGCTGCCAGTGCACATTGCTGGCTCATGTTAAGCTTCTCATCCACCAACACCCCCAAGTCCTTCTTCTCAGGGCTGCTTTCTAGCCATTCTCCACCCAACCTGTATTTGTGCCTAGGATTGCCACTTCCCAGATGCAGGACCCTGCACTTGACTTGGTTAAACTTCATGCGATTTGCAGGAGCCCACCTCTCAAGCCTGTCCAGATCCCTCTGGATGGCATCCCTTCCCTCCAATCTGTTGACCGCACCACCAAGTTTGGTGTCATCGGCAAGCTTGCTGAGGGTGCACTGTATCCCACTGTCCCTGTCTCTAACAAAGATGTTGAACAGCACTGGTCCCAGTACGGACCCCTGAGGAACACCACTCATCACTGGCTGCCAATAGGACATTGAGCCATTGACCACAACCCTTTGAGTGCGCCAGCCAGCCAGCTCCTTATCCACCGAGTGGTCCATCCATCGAATCCATTAGTTTCCAATTTTGAGACCAGGACGTCATGTGGGACAGTGTCGAATGCTTTGCACAAGTCCAGGTAGATGACGTCAGTTGCTCTGCCCTTGTCCACCAAGTGTGTGGCAGTATCATAAAAGGCCACCAAATTTGTCAGGCACAATTTGCCCTTGGTGAAGCCATGTTGGCTGTCTCCAATCACCTCCTTATTTTCCATGTGCCTTAGCAGGGATTCCAGGAGGATCTGCTCCATGATCTTGCCAGGCACAGAAGTGAGACTGACTGGCCTATAGTTCCCTGGGTCTTCTTTTTTTCCTCTTTTGAATATCGGGGTTATGTTCCCCTTTTTCCAGTCTGCAGGAACTTCACCAGACTGCCATGATTTCTCACGATTTTTTCATTGTTAGCTGGAAAACAAACCAAGGAAACTAGTTTGGCCTTTTTTACATACTGTATTTCTCTTTAAGGGTCACAGATGGGATTGTAACTCATCACAAGAAAAAGTATGAGAGCTAAGATGGATAATTTGAGAAGTAAAAGGCTCACCTCAAACCCTACAGCAGTCTCTTGCAAGAGAGGAAGAATATGTTTTTCTATGACAAGTTTATTCTAAAGGACTGGCTTTTTAAATGAGAATACATCTGGTGGAATAGCATATTCTTAGGAATAGCACGTCCTTACTACACAATTCAAACTAACCTGCCAGAAAACACTTTTTCCAATAAACTCCATTAATAAGGGTGGATTGGGTTCAGCTCAGTGTCTCAGTATTCATTGAACAGGGCTCCTGCATTTGATGGTCTTTTAGAAGCCCCATCTTCTTCACTATTTTACTGTCATGAACACAGTCAAATTGATTTTCTTATTTCATTTATCAGAGACAGAGGAAGAGCATAACTTCATTTTGTTTTGGATAGTTTCCCAATTTCTTCAGGGTATTAAACATTTGACATAAACATTAAACATAAAGAACAACATGTTGCAAGTAAGTTCTTTTGTAATTACTTAATTTTTGTATTTTTTGGCAACAGGGGTTTGCTACATGACAGTTAGGGGCATCTTAAAATCAGGATGTTTGATTTTATTTTTTAAACATGAATAGTGAGGCTGTCTTACATTGGGAGAGAACAAAAATTCTTTATTACAACTTGTATCTATATTACTTAGTAAAGAAAGGCTGAGAGATGATTTCATACGGTTGAAATCATACGTCTGAGGGATCTGTAATTCATTTGAATAAACCATGAGTTAATAATCTCTGCTTGGGTACAGGAAGAGCTGCCTGATTGCAGAGGTAAAGGTGCTGGAGACAAGGCGTGGGCAGCACAGCGGGTGTGAAGGGTGCAGGGTCAGTGAAGCACCAACTCAAGAAGAAAGCAGAGAAAGGGTAGGAAGGAAATGAGAAGGGAGCCCAGGGAGGGCGGAGGAAAGGGGCTAACAAAAAGTTCTCTTGAGAAGAACTTGAATAACGATGCAGTATATCAGAAAAGCCCTGGCTTGTGCCATAATCCAATGTTCTGTTAATAAAGTCAGGCAGTGTACTTCTGATTCTTGTTCTGCTGACGGCATTCCTGTCAGTCACATTTGATATAAGACATTTTTAATTTAAAGAACGGGGAGAGAATTTCTAGCTAATTTACTTTATTAGTAAAAGTACAGAAATCTCATTTCAAATGTACTGATAAGAAGTGCTTTCCTTCAGTCATACTCTTGTGAGGGTGGGGGAAAGGTGGAAACATTTAGCATGTTTTAGGTACCCACCCACTTGTAGACTCGATTCTCACCCCTTTCCTACTGTCGGGACAACTTATGCATGAATAGGATGTAAAAGTAGAGAGGAAAAAAATAAATACAATTTGATTTTTAGTTGCTAGAGGCTTCAGTGTTTCTCTAACCAATGCACACAGTATGTATGAATGCAAAACGATGTACAGTGGCATCTGACCTCATACACTGGAGAGGTATCTGTTGCTTAACAGCGCAACTGAGGTTTCAGTTTTGAATGTTTATAAGCTACCTGTAAATTAGCATGCTGTCTCTGTGCTCTGGGAGACAGGAGATGCACATTATGGTGAGTTTGTGTTTTTCTTTTGGGTTTTTTAGCTTAATATATAGATTGTTCCATCTTTGCTAAAGGTAACAGTGAAAAAAACATTATTTCTACAAACAGGACAGATTGTTAATATTTGCAATTATTCTTATTTTCTGGGGGTTATTTCCCATGATCTTCGTGTTCATCTGCTCAATGAAACAAGTTCCCTTAAAACCGCCTGCAGTAATACTACAGCTTTCTTCTGGTGTTTATCCCACTGAAACCTCCCAGGTCTGCAGGTAGCTTGCCAGGTTGTTTCTTAAGGCAGAAGTATCAGAAATATGGAATGTATGTACAAATTGCTATTATTTATACCAACAGCAGCCTTGAGATGTCGTTTAGATATGTGTTCTTCCCAAACGTCAAGCCAACAACATGCCTGTTTGGGGAGGGCAGCTCTATTTTTAAGTCCAAAGCAAAAGCCAATGTCCAGGTCAGTTGGTTTCCTCCTTCCCGAACCTCCCTGCGGAGATTCTGCGGGACCCCAGGGTAACCACAGCAGGATGTGCCTTCCGAAAGCAGAGATGTAGAAGGCTGTATAACAGTGCCACCAGGTGATAGCATCAAATGCAGGGTTTGCTGCCAGAGCTGTTGCTGTTCAACAATTATTTGCAGATCAACTCTGCTATAAAGCATAAAGTATAATTTCCCTCCCTAGGCTAGTGCATACAGATCTTCCCATAGATCTGACGTGTGTTTGCTGTAAGATCCATCACAAAGACAGAGTCTATGTATGGGGGTTTTATTGAATTTTGGGGGTTTTGGCGGGGGGAGGGAAGAGTGGGTTGCTTTTAGAATTCTTTGCAATTTTTGCAGTTTTCAGGGAGGCGTGTTCAGGTTATGGCAGAAGGATCCGTCCCTTTCAGCTTGTTTACTTCTGATATAGCACAGATGAGAAAAATCAGGACAATATCCTGACAAATATCAGTCTAGTGTTATTTATGTGAAACCCCAAGGCATATGGGATAAATATATTAATTGTTGTTGATGCCAGTTTGAATCTAGGTTATTTAGCAGCAAGTAATGTTATTTGAAAGCAAATTTAATTTATATGTGACATCTGTTATGATCCTGCTGGAGTGATTTATGTAGAAAAGTTGGTAGGAATGTGATCCCATCCTAGTGGGGGAATGCATATTAATAAAAGAAGATATTTGCAACTCTGAGGAGTTTGTTAGCTGACTTCTGTTAGTTGTTTGCTAACACTCTAGACATATTAGCATAATGGGAAAGCTGTTGTCATGCAGTCTACCATCAGAGCAAGAGAAAATTAAATAAACAGGAGTCCCTTACAACACAGCATATTGAGGAAGCACTGATAAAGGTAATGTAGAATGATTAAAGTTTTTAAATAATTTCCTCTTCAGCTATATTCATGTTTGTTCATAAAAACAGGATCTTCAGTTAAAGTTTTGGATTTCATTGCTTGAAGCAACCTGCTCCGGATGTGTCTCCCACTCAGGGAAATGCTACAAGTTGCTGAATTAATGGATGGGGGGGGAACTGATGTGGTTTCAGTTTAATCCTTGTATTCCCTCTACCAGAGCTCACTCTTTCCTGGGGTGTAAGGATGTAAAGAAACAGAGAACAAGTCTGCCCACTCTTGGAAGTTGTTCAGAGGAAGGAGGGAAGAAGATGTTTTCCTTGTTGTGGTTTGTTTGTTGGGTTTTTTTCCATCAGCTTTAAATTCACAGCAAACAACTGACAGAGAATTACACTTTCTTTCTGTAAGGTTCTATAAACTCTTTAACTTGTGCTACATGTCTTAAAGTTTGTGAGAGTCTTTACCTGTTTTTTTGTTGTTTTCTGTGATTTTTGGAGTGGATCCTTCTTCACTTGAAAAAGTGGGATTGTATGCAAGATAAAGACATTCTAAACTGTCTTCCTTCTCTTTGTGAACACAACCCGGGAGAAGCCTACTTTGTAAACAGCTCTGACATTTGTTGGTGGATAGAGGGTTTAAATGTACTTTTATCTTATTGTATTTAAGTGACTTACTCAAAGCCATCGTCATGAGAATAGTTTTTGTCTGTTAGGCTGTGATCCAACAAACAGTTGTAATCCCGCTGCCATCAATGCTGCACCAACAGGTTCAGCTCAAACTATTCGGTACAGATCATTTCTGTTCATCTCAGTTTGGTTTAAAATTTTGTTTCAGGAGATATTGTTTCACTGGTGCAAGAAGGATCAAGCCATTTGCCACCACCTTTCTTAGCAGAACCCCACCAAAAAGGCTGCCAAAATCAATGAGATAATTTCTTTAGAAACCAAGTGTCTGTCTTTCAGTTCTGCAATGCTCTAAGTTTCGCATTGAATTGAGCACAAACTCCTGTTTAAGGGAACTCAACTACTCCCATGAAATTAAAATTCAGTCACTGTGGCCATGGGCTAAAATGAACAGGTAGCTTTCCTCTGTTGTATGAATGCCAATCCCCATCATTTTCATAATGCTGACATTACGAGCGGGTACATTAGTTTCTTTGCAAGGCAGATTATCTGCTCTGCTGTTTTATAACATTCCTTGTTCCTGATTCCAGCTCGTATTTCTGATCACTGTCTGTGAACAGCTGCACAGATGTGTGAGGGCAGGCCGTCCTAATCAGAGAAGTGAAATTGCCTGGTAAATGGCAGTACTGGCAGCCTGGGAGTTTGTGCCAACTGGAAATCCCTGCAGAAGTCACTGACGTCGGGAAGAAACCCCAACAGTTTCAGAGTTCGCAGACACACTCTGATACAGGCAGCAATAGTCTCTTCATAATAAATTATGTATGACACCAGTCAAGTGATTAGTGCTTCTTAATGGCTAGTGATTTAAGAGTTTTTCAAATGCAGCAGATATTTATATGCTGCCATCGTTGGGGAGGAGGAGAGGGTAGTTAGTGCATTGCACATCCCACAGGGAAATTAGCTGTTACCCAGTTAAACACTTCAAAATATCAATGCCTACAAATCTGATTATCAAATTAGATTAAATGCCTTCCATTTAGCCTTGTAGAATTTCTGAATGCACACAACTTCAAAACAAGAAGTAAGCTTCACAAAACTTGGGAGCAGATACAAAAATGTCTAGTTCTTTTATGTACAATACAAATATAATCTACACTACTGTGTTCAGTCGTGATTTCTAGGTAAAAATATAAATCTGCACGAGCTGTCAGCGTTCATAAAGTTTACTCTGACTTTGCTTCATCAAAGCTTTAAGCAGAATCTGGCCCATCATTTCTGCACAACGCTATTCAATAGGCTGTATGGGGTAAGGCACAAATTGGCTTCACCTGCATAAAAGCTTTGTGTTAGGAATTACTGTGATTCAAGTAGGAGCATGGAATTATGTTGGGAACAGCCCAACAGCTCCCTACCTTCCAGGCAGGACACGTGTGTGCACAGTGCGCTGCTGGAGCAGAGACGGGGGCAGGAGAGAAGGGGATGCAACTTGCTTGTTTCTTCCCCCACTTCTTGCCCCAATAGATTTGCACCGACAGTGGAAGAGTAAATTAGCCCCCCTGAGTTCACGGCTTCAATCTGGAATTCCTCTTACAACTTGAATAATTTGCTAACTTAATTGGAAATGTTTAATTCTGCTTCCTCTAGCTGTTTACTACTGTGGTGCCCAAATGGTGTTCACATCTGCTTTTGGGCCCTCCAAATGATGATGATGATTTCTAATTAACAGGTACTTCTTAAGAATTATTTACTTGGTGTGTTAATTTTTCCTTTAAAAAAAACTAACCTTGATCGACACTTGGGAAAGAATTCAGCCCACCTACTTTGCCATATGGAAGGTAGCCCAGGAAGGAGCAGTTTGTGCTGTTGGCAGAACTAAAATGTGTCCTCTTGGAGACCACTGACCTCTGTTCCAACACAAATGTGCAGTGAGAGCACCACGAGTGAATTTCTACTAAGTTTGTGATCAGGATCTGATGACTGAAGAACTTCTCCAGGCACAAAGTGGCACAATTTGGTTCTGGTCGCTGCGCAAAGTGATCAGCAGCAGCGAAGGAAACAAACCTCTTCGCTCCGGGTCCTTCTCACACGTGGGTGCACGGTTGTTGTGGTTTCACAGCCATCCATCCAAAACCATCCACAGGCATCTGTACTGTGCCCATGTGTAATCATATCAGAGAGATTTTAACTGCTGCTGTAACATTAATGTGGCAGCAAAAATACTTTTTCAAGATGTAAGTGTAGGTCTTCTGTTACAGCTCCTGCTCTGGATCGTCAGGATGAAAGTACAACTTGTGAGACGAGCTCTGTGTCTGTCGTGTAAATAAAGGCTGTGATTTTCGTAGCCTTGGTGAATACACACATAAACTATTCCTGTTATCTGGAAAAGGGATGTAACTGTGGAAAAGTGGCTCATTCCAAAAGTTAAAAATACTTCTGTATGTTCTGTTCTCAAACCTTAGATTTTGTTTAAGAACATCTTTATCTCTAAATATGTTACTAATGAGCACATAATGAATTAACTACTTCCTGCATCATGCAACTTTCTCAAATATTGGACACTTAGAAACTTGATAGTGAGGACACCCTGACATTGTTAAAGCATGTTATTTACTTCTTCAGTTAAAAATGTCGACCGATTCTAGCTAATTATAAGATTACTTTATTAAGCAATGATAGTATCTTAAATGAACACAGTGTCTTCCCAGTAGCTATCTTATTTAGGAGTTTATGAGTAATACTAAATGATCAAACTCTTAATTACTGTGACTTCTGGGAGCTCCATTAGTGAACCTCTGGTGCTTGGTGCATTACAAACATGAGGAGAGGCATAGTCCCTGCTTCAGAGGATTTCCAGCCTGTGAGGCTGCTGCGGGAGGCACAGGGATAAGCAGGGCAGAGGGAAGGGTGAGCGTGTCCATGTTGTTCTGGAGCTGGCCCTGTGGGAGCAAGGACCAGCCCAGGAGGCTGGTCTGAAGGCACCTGCCCTGGCTGTAGATACCTGGGTTTGCATATGAGGAGACAAACTGAGCTGAGGGAATCCAGGCACAGACGTTAAGGTGCAAATGGTGCCTGTGCAGAACTCTGTCTCTTCTGCTTCCACATCACCCCTTGCTTCCCTGCACACAGCTGGCCGTAGTGTGTGCATTTACCAAATTGGGGCACCAGGAGCTTGGAGCTCTGGACATGGTGTGGGGTAACGTGCTGGGCAGGCAACAGCCCCAGCTTCTCCTGCTGCCCTCAGCGGTGGCGTAGGCAGGACAGTGAGGAAGAGGCAGTGGCTCAGTGGAGCCTAGAAGTGTGCTTAAGAGAGTCCTTCCAAGGAGCAGTACTAGAGGAGGAACAAAAGTACTGGGGAATTGAAAGTAGGTAATTGAAGTTGGCCTAATTGCCATATCGAAGGCAGAAGCCAATGTTTTCTGTTATGGGAGTATGAGAGTCAGAAGGCAATAACTTTAAGGTATTACACGTGACTAAGAGGGATGGATTATAACAGATGATTATAAGTGTTTAGGATATAATTTTGCATATTTTGATGTTTTGATATTATAAAATGTCAATTAAATAAACAGAACAGATTTTGCCTATTTACCTGCTTAAAATATAGACTTAATGGGCGTGGAGAGAGTTGTTTCTCGATATATCAGGAGTCTCTGAGCCTCATTTTCCTCCTTTTTTCTTTTTTTTTTTTCCCTTTTTTTTTGTTTTGGTAGAGAACTGAATAAGATCTGTAGTTGGTCTGTGAGCCGTGAGACAAGAGCTTGAACTGATGTTTTTGATGTGCTGAAGTTGCAGATGTTCATGATTTCTTAGAGTTTGTTTATTATCTATTGTACGAGATGACCTTACTGGTGCAGCCAACGGAGTATTTAAGGAAAACATTCTGTGTCTGTCCTGCATTGTGAGAAGACAAACAGTCACTCACTTTACAATCTCATATATTGTAACCATGCATGTTCTCTAGCAAAACTCTTTTCTTCTGAAATACTAAACTGCAGGACCTACATAATTTTTTTTTTGGTGTAATGACAACTTAGTGTTATGGTATTTTGAATTTACAGAAATACTTATTATTCATTCTTGAGAGGTCAAATACTTTTCTGTTATTCTGTAGAGGATATAACTGGAACTGAACACTGAATGTTACTAAAAAAAAAAAAAAATACTGCTAGGAAAAGTAATATTACACTTATTTGAGCTAATGTGCTGCAATTATGCTAGTAAGGGCTCATTGAATTAACAAGAGAATATCAAGCTTTTCCACTCTGGTCACTAGCCCAGAACTAATTCAGGCTGGTGGCTCTGGGTGGGATCTGTGCTCTGGAATGAAGCGGTGATACGGGAATGGTTTCTACTGGTCAAGTGTGTCATAAAAGACTATACCAATTAGTGCTAATGAGCTGCTGTAGTAGCAGCCATGGCATAGGGACTGAAAGGTAGAAAATAGTAAAGTAAACATTAGTCTCTCACCCATGAAGTGGTCTCTCCAGAGCTGTGTTTAGCCTAATTGGGGAGCAGGTATGGAGAATCTGCTCGGGCTGTGGTAGTGTGGTCTGTTGGTCACGCTAATAAAGCAGGGTCTCCAGTGCTCCACTCTAATGTACCCGTCATCGTCGTTACATTCAATTGCAAGTCATGGAGAACAACTGCAAAACAAGTTGTGTGTGGCACAAGGAAGCATTTTGTTTACTTACAGCAACAAAACCTACAGCTTAGTTTGCAGATTGCCTAACCCGTGCTTATACCTTGGAGGGCTATCAGGCATAACTGATGCTGGCCCAAACTTTGAGCATATAAGCACCTTGAAAACAGGCAAAAAATCAGTAAAGTAAGTCTTCTTGTTTCTTTATTCTAAATAGTCAGTTAGTGTATGATTGAAGAGAAAGCATCTGTGTATTTTGGACTGTATGGTACAGTATTGGTATGTATTCAGAACTGATGGTATGTATTCAGAACCGATAAATCACTTAAGAATTCATGTAGGGATTCAGGGAGAAACTTCTTCCAGCCTCAGACTGGTTATATATGAGGGAGAAGGTTGTTCAGGACCTTCCTTTCTCTTTTAGCCCAGAACCATCCTACTGGGAGGAAGCTGAAACAAGACCCATTCCAGCTCACACAGAGCGTGCTGCTGGCGCCTGGGGAGCAAAGGGAGCAAGCTGTGGGCTCTGCCTCACAGCCCCTCACAAGGACTGGGCTGGTTGAGTGTTCCTTAGATCAAGTCTCTTCTCAGCACCCACAGTATTTTGGCATAGCTTTACTGTGCCCTCAGGGCACACAGTTGGGCCTTCAGGGTTTGGTTATAGATTTAAATGGCTATGAGGTCTGCAGGCACAGCAGGCTGGACATTTTTGTGATGATACAAAATGAGCCGAAGTGAGGTGATGAGTGATCTGCAATCTCTAAGTGTGCAGAAAGAGCTGAATATTGGAAAGATGATTTAAAATAAAAAAGAAGTCTGTGTCATGTTTGTTGTATGTGTCTTTACAGCAACCACAAAGATTCTGACTGGCTGCAAAAGCGTGCAGAGCCCTGTCACTCTGCCTGAGTTTTTTAACAGTTAAAACTAACACACAAACATCGCAGGTTTTTTTGTGATTGATTCCTTGATGGATATTTTAGTCCTACTTTCTCCTTTAGTTCCGTGCCCCAAATGAGATAATTCCTATTAGCCTATGGAATTCATGTAGGATGGGCAATTGCAGTAGGGAAGTGTGGAAATAACTTGCATGGTGACTGGTTCTTCCTGGAATAGCATTTTTAAGGGCACAATGTGTTCAACAAACTTCCCTCCTGACATATTACGTGGATGACTTTCTCAGACAGAGGTCAGGCACAAATCTGGCTCTTTTGGCCTGGCACAGCCCCCAAAAAGCATTAATGTCATGTCTGCAAATGCAACGGGGCCAACTTGCTAATAAAAACGGCTAGCGACATCTATCAACTGGATTGAATTAATCAGATCATTGTGACCGCGGCAGAGAATGTAATTGTTCTTGATGAGAATTCTGGGCCTCCGGTTACACAATCAAAATGGCACTTTCCCACAAAGATGTCTTCAGCTGGTGTTTGCACGCCTACAGCCCTAGCACCGCCGGCTTTCACTCATTTTGTAGCAGAGCTGTATGAATTGTGTGTCAAGCGTCGATTTGGCACTTCCAGTATGTTTTGGGGAGACTTTATAAATACAGTGTTGTGCCTAAAATACAATGTTGTGACAGAGATTTTCTTTTGCTAAGTTTGTTTTTCCTTGTTAATCATTCGATCTTATGAGAGATGTTTGCTGTGTAATAATTCTGAGGAAACAATTATGTTACAGTGTATTTTAAATAAATCTAGGCCTTGGGCTTCTAGAAACATAGTAAATAACTAGTTGCCTTTTCTCTTTTAAAATCTGAATACATTGGTAGTATTTCATAATATAACATTAATTACTGCTGATATTTATATGGCTTGAGAATCTCAGAGTTTCATTATGTAGAACTAGGAGCTGGGTTTTTTTAAAATTTTTGACAAACACATTAGATAAAAAAAGAAATATAAGTTAATTTGCTTTCTCTTGATATTTTTTTTTGTTGGGTTGTTGTGTGGGGTTTTTTGTTGTTGTTCATTGATATATCTTCTCTTGCATTCATAGACTGGGGTGTTTTTGAGCTTTCTGGTGACTATTTTACTACTCCACACTAGAGCAAGTCTGAGATTTTCTTTATGAAATAATATTGGCGAAACCAGCAGGCCCTGGAGGAATAAGGAGGAAAAGAAATAACTTGACCCCCACAAAAAACCCAAGCAGCCTGTTGTGTCTCTGGGGCAAAGTGGCTGCCTGAGGATGTGCCCCCAGCAGCCGGCTTTTGTCTCCCGGAGTAAGGGGGTAAGGAGAGGGAAGATCTGTGGCAGGGGGTAAGGGAAGGCCCGGGTGGGAGGTATGCTGGGAGGGCAGGAGAGCAGCATCGACTGGAGCTCCTTAGGGTGCAGCAGGATCTGCTTCCGTCCAGGCCAAGGACGGCCTGCTCCCACAGAGACTCCTTCGGTATCTCTGGGCTTTACCTTCCAGCGCTCCCGTTCCTGGAAGATGTTAGATGTCCATGTTGGTCGGTTGTCGGGTGTGCCTGTGAGCTGCCTCGGTCTGGCAGGATGCTTGCCCTGGGTAGGGCGAAGTGGCCCGTTTGTCCACAGATGCTGGAGGCAACAGCAGTAGCGTTGTCCTTGAGTCGCTGAGCTGGGCTGGCTCGCCTGTCAGTTTTCTGTTCGGTGATTTCAGATACGGTGGGAGCTAATGGCTATGCTGACTTCTATTCTCCCTGGATAAATGGAGAACAAATTAAACATTTTTTCAAATAAGATAGTTGAGGATATTAAAAGTATCGCCTTACTTAGGTTTTATCATGTGCACAATTGCCTTGGGCAGTAGCTTCTATTGTCTCGTTATCTCAGCCCATTGAAGTGTTCCGCTGCCGCTTTCATGTGGCCTGAACGCAGGCTGTTAGGACAGCCATTACGTTTAAGAACTGTCATTGCCTGGAGACAAGATCTAATATTGTCTAGAGATCAAAGCCGTGATTGATGGCGGCCATTAACACCGTCTCTCCTTGAGGTATCTTCATGTCCACCTGGCCTGTCCAGACCAACAGGTTCATCCTCCTTTCAGTTACCCTTCCCTGGACTGGGAAGACAGCTGAGCAGCAGCATGGCTCAACTTGGGGCTTGAAGTCCTGCTGGCCACCTAGCTGGGACAACATGAGACTGGTGCTGTCACCTGAAACAAAAGCTCTCGAAACCAGAAGCAGTTCAGAGAGGAGATACTGCTTTATTCCACATTATGGAAATCCACAGGTCTAGCATACCTTACCGGGGACATTCACCCATTATTTATATGCAAAAGATTCTCATTATTCCGCCTACCTAATACATAACTCCACCTATGCCTACATATTCATTAGGATGACCAAATAGCCCTTTTGCACATGCATATTAAATTTGCAGTGTTGGCAAAATACTTCTGCACAGGTGTGAATTCCTCGATGGTCATTTGGGAAGGGGTACCCTTCCTCACATTATCCTTTTGAGGTATTGAGTCATCTCAGGACAGTGAAAGTTCACTGTTAAGTTTGCCAGCTTCTTGAGGATGATAAGGATGTCCTTTGAAGCAGCCACAGCTCAGTCCTAATTGGTACAGGAGTACACACTTCGACATGTGAGAGAACCTTGAAGTGATTAACTACTTCTCGTTATCCCATCCTTGTCACTGTCAGCTCGGTGACCAACTATTTTCTCACACAGTAAGAACCTCAATAATTAACTCATTTTAGTTAGTGTATGGTTATAAACAAAGCAGACAGTGCCTGCAGGAAAGCATGGCCAAGCAGTCCAGTCCTTCGTGCTGCTCTGATCAGAGCACTCTCAGCATGCACATCAGTGACTTCAGTGTCAGGACCACCCCATCAGCCAAGGGGAGAAACAGGAGAGTTTTTGAGGGCTGGTAATGAGAAGAGCCCCACCGGTGAGGCTGGGAGCTGTCAGAGTTTGGGGGAGAGCAGTAGGAGACGAAGCAGTTATCCAGCAAACGACAGACTGTGCTTCGGTTTCTCTTTATGTTTCTGAATCTGGTATTTCATCTTGTGGTTTTAGGTGGTAATTGCAGCTGGAAGGTAATGCAACACAGAGAAGCTTAAATTATGTAATGTGAATAAATAAAAATTAATACATGAAGCAAAATAGTCCAAAGCCACAATGCCATATCCTGAAGTTTGGTGCAAAAATGCATCTGACTGTTTCTTACGTAAATGAATAACCTGGATTTTGAAGTTGGATTTTTACTTTAACACTGCCTGTCATCATTTTGTCTAGTAGTCTTGTTCTCAAATCCATAATCACCTGAAATTTACTAGAAGAAATGAAACAGGAAAGTATGTAAGCCCGATGGTAGATAATCCATTTGAAAAGTAAATACTTCTCTTTTTTTTTTTTTTATTTCCCCGGAAAGACTGTCTAGAGATATGTGGCACATCACTGCTTTTTGTTTGGGAGAAAATGCTAATGTAGAAAACAGGAAAAACTTCTAAAAGAGGGACAGACCAGCTCATTCCAGGAGGTTGAAGTTGTACAGATGAGATATATGCAGCGTTTAAGTGTTGTCCAGTGAGTTCACTGGCATTTCTTATGTGGTGATTTAGACTGACTCTGAAGTGTACAAGATATCATTTGAATACATAATATAAAAGCACTAAATCTTTGGGTTTCTCCCTACTTATTCAATCAAACAAGAATCAGAAATCGATACGGACGAGAATGTTTTGGTCCATTTATAATGCATGCTGTCTAGACAACTGGTTTGTAAATGGAATGTTTTCCTGCCTTTTTTTGTTTTTTTTTTTTCCCTAAACAGAAGGAAAAGTTTGTTCCTGTGGCTAGTTGTTAAACAAGGGAGCCAGGATAGCAGATGTGTAATCCATGAAGCTGATACCGCAGTGTCTGCAAACGGTATCGGAGTGTAAGTAGGGAACAGATTTTGGCATTCAGCACAGGGCTACATGGGAGCGTAGGCTGCTGATGAGGTGCACATACAGGGTACAGTCTTGATTGAAAGAAAAGCAGACTTGTATTTCTTTCTGTAGACTTCTCCATTTCAAAATATGCCATAAATGTGTGTGTCTGTATTACTTTCTGGGGACAAGTTTGCCATTGGTCAGGGGAGAGAGGCAAGCACTATACATTACCAGAGCCCTCAGACCAGATTTAAGAGGGATTTAAGGCACCCAGACACACCCAGACAGTGCTGGCCTCTGCGAAGGAGTGAATAACTTCTGTTCTCTTCAAAGCTTCAGGTTGAAATCCTGAATCCAGTAAAATGGATAGAAAAATTTTAATGATTTCAGGAAATTAGGGTTTCAGCTGTAGAGTTTCATTCTTGTGCCTATCAAAGTGAATGAGTGATGCCATTGATTATGGTGAGATCAAGAATGAGTGAGTCACTAACCCTCTGTAGTCACTAATGGTAAAATATAGGTGATACCCTCTTAGGATCTTTTTCACGTAAACTTCAAAGAAATGATGATAATTGTCTATGTAAATAACCTTGGGAACATCAGAAGGGAACGGTTTTCTGCCCTCAGGAAAGTCTATGGCAGACACAACAGAATGTGTATTTTGGGGGGCTGTTTGTTGGCTGTTTTCTTTTTTTCTTTTTTAATGAGGCATCAGCTGTTTACTAAAGACTAATTAGAAGAAATTTGTCAGCATTTGTGGATTTGTTCCTTTCATGATTCAGGAGATAAGCCTGCTTTGTTGTTTCTCTTTTCCTCTCTTTCTTTAATGAAGTGTTTCTTAATAAACTACTAATTAAAATCTTCTGCACCCATATTTGATGACAGTTGATTCGGGACAGAGAGCCCTTCTTATTGAATCTGTTTCTGTCATGAGTCCGTCTTGCGAACAGTTTGGCCGAAAGGGCATGTTTAGATCCAAAGCGTGTCTTTGCACATCAATGCACACACGTGTGCCAGGTCAGACAGGGATAAAGGTGTCTGACATCCAGGAGGCTCCTGGTGCTGAGTCCTGGGTGCTTGCAGCCTCAGGAGGTTCCCCGCGCTGCTGCAGTCCTTGGGGGTATGAAAGTCCCTGCTCCAAGAGCCAAAACTCAGCTGGCCTGAAACTTTTTGCTAAGGTGCAAAAAGGTGTTTATATGGTCATACCAGTGCCTGGAGTTGACTCATTGTGCTTACACTGATGCTGGAATAATGTATTTCTGCAAGGAGAAACAAACATAGAATTTCCAGCAAAAAGGGAGCAAGACTGGGTCTTGTTTAGATGTCCAGTCAGTGTGGCTGGGTTTGCTTACAGCTGGTGGGACTTACACTGAGGTGTTGGAAGACAAATAGCATATTTAGCATGGAAAAAAGAGATCTCTAGCCTTGATTTCATGAGCTGAACCATTACTTGGATTCAGAGTATTTTCTTGTTAAAGATCTTATTTTTTTGTTATTCTTGACTGGCATCCAGGAACAAGTCCAGTTGTGTTGGAGAGATTTGGTTCAGTTAAGCAACTGAGTTTTCATAATGTTCATTATACTCCAGTGCTAATCACCCTGGAATTTTAATACAACAGGCAGAAAGTGTGTACCCGTGACAACCCATTTGCGTGAACACACATCAGGTTTTGCTCTGTATTTTATTCTGGAAGGCCTGAGGCATCGTCAGCGCGGGGAGAACACAAGGGTTTTTCCCCTGCGGTCGCTGTTTGGAGGAAAGGCAAGAGGAGCCTGCCCTTCACTTGGTACTTTGAAAGAGCCAAACTCTTCCCCTGTTACATGGTCTGTACCTGGCAGGTGACCAAAACACGCGGAGGCCAAAGGCTGGTGGCGAGGGAGGACGAGCAGCCGGTGTCGGGCTGCCCCTGCTGCCTCCCTGGGAGTGGCTCCTCAGCTAAAAAACACCATCCTGGATTATTTCCCATCAATCAAGTCTTTCATATAAAAAGGTAGAAAACAGTGGAAATTATTTATTTTTAATTATGAAACTATGTTTTCCTGATGGGTGGGTACTATTGGAGAGCTGATTTAATGCAGCTTTCAGTGTTTTCATTGGCGGCAGCAACACAATAAAACTCTATTATTTTTGTTTCTTCCTGCATAATGCAAGACAGTTTTAGACTTTGGTTTTCAGGGTAGATAAAATTGGTTTACATTAGGTTGGAAGTTTTACTAATACTGAATAATTGCTCACTGCAAACTCAATCTTCCCTTTTCCTGCTCAACCCCAGCCTTTAACTCATCAAATCAACACAAATAATTTCAACACTTAACAAAATGGAGAGTGGATTAGATAACTCTGCAGTGTACAGATGCAAAGTGAGCCTACAAAAGCCATTTCTGTCTTGCTCCTCTGCCTTTATTTTTGTTTTATGGAGGCAGCAGGTGGACAGAGTGTCAGCTTTATATTGCAAAATGGGAAAACAATCCCAATTCAAACAATCAAATTACAAATCTAGACAACCCTCAAAATAGTCTCAGATAAAGAAAAAATGTGGTGGCTCCAACTGCTCAAACTTTACAGCTCAAGATTGGAAGAATAAATCCTGGGACTCTGACTGCAAGCCTACCTGGTAAATTCTCAGAAGAATTTCTTGTCTCAGTTCACTGAATTGAGTAAAATGTTTTTGTAGTACATCCTTTTTTGAAGTACAGATACCAAATACTCATATAAACCAGGGTCTTCCTCAAATGAGACCTTCTTGGACTTTTTACTCTTCTTCACGCTGTCTCTTTTTTCAGACATGGCCCCTCTCTGAAGAGCATTTCCCTCAAGCAAGGTCCTGCTCTTGTCTCTTCTCTCCATTGCCCTTTGGCCCTTCTTTGCCTGTACCCCCAGATGGGCTTGATGTCCAGGGGCACATTTCCTCTCTATCATATGTTGCAGCTGCCAACACAAAGGTGGGAGAGGAGGCCCCCCTGCATTTTCGTTTGTGCCCACGCTCCACTTGTGGCAGTCTCATGTCTTGTTCTTGTCCCTCATCAGGAAAACGAGCAGGTCAGTCTGCTACAGCTTTCCTCTCTGCCTGTGCCTATCTATCTGCCAGGTGGTCTTCCCTGTCGGAGGTACCCTGCAGGATTAAGTGTGGCTCTCAAATGGGGTTTAAGTTGATCTCTGCTTGTAAAATATTACTCAGTGTCATAAGGGTTGTCTTTATCACAGATTTAACTTTAGGGAAGTGAAGTGGGAGTGGTAGGAAAAAGTTTGGTGTCTCATCAGCTGAGAGGAGACAAATACTGTGGTTGCTATATTTTACAGCAAAACTTCCTTCTGCAAAGAAATCCTTAGGAAAATAGAATGATTATCCTGGGTGACTCAGCTGTAAAACGCACCGCTTCCATGGATATACTGATTTTGGTTACCATGTCTAAAAAGCATGGGTGAATGAGTTTGGGATTCACCATCAGTGACATAGGTGGATGCATTAGTGATGCTTTTGGAAAATTTCAGTGGAGTTTAATTAAAAGAAAAATTGGGCAAGTTCTAGTTAGTGTTTTACTGATCTTGTCTACCTCCTCAGATTACAGATGGTAGATACTTCTACGGCAAGTCATTAATAGATACAGTTGGCAACAGGGCAGAGTCCTAGCAGGCAGCATATGTAGCTTCTCGTATTGCAAAAGGCTACCTCAGTATCTCTTCAAAACCTTTTCTGCTTCATTGTTAGCTGCTCATTGTTGAATAGATCCCATTTCTTCAGTGGCTCCAGCCATGGAGTTCATGAGCTGTTCCTCACCTCACATGCGTATTGAAGTGCCCGTAGCTTCAATCGCTGCTGTCTTCCTTTGAGGACGTGGTGGTCCGGTAGCTCCTCACTGCATGTTCCAGGAGGTGTTGGTGGGGATCCTCACAGCTTTGCTGGTGGCTCTGCACGCAGACAACTTCGCTCAGCCACTCCTTGTTGCCACAAGCATTCCCCCTTTGAGCCTTTTGCTTCCTCTTACATACAACCTGAAATACAAGCTGATGAGTGTTGGTGTTGTGGCTCTCCCGAGGAGTAAGAAGGCACTCAGAGCAGGGTGACACTATCAGGGGTTCTGCTTATGGGGTGCTGGTTGCCATCTACTGCAGCTGCTCCCTGTTATGAGACACCAATGGGGGCTGATTTATGCCTGTGTAGGTGGTGCCAGCTCTTTTTACAATGAGTTTTTCCATTATCCCTTTGTATTTGTTAATAATTGAAGTTTGCCTAATTTAGATTAGGCTGTTTCTGTTTGTCACTTACCCTAAATTGTTGCAGCAACGGCAGTAGTACTGACATGTGTGGTGGTTAAGCCCCGAAGGAACAGGAATGTTGAATAAGAATATGACTTCCCTTCATATATCCAGGCTTTGAACTCTCTGCCCTCTCCTAGCTTCTTCCTCTCATGTCCCGCCAGAGTATTTCTGGTGCTACTTCCTGCCTTGTCTGGTCATTCTTAGTGTCCTGCTTTGCTGCACTTCACTGGAGACATTGTTATTTTAGGAGAATCATGTCCCTTCTGATTAGTCATTTAGAATGTACCGGAGAGACATATGTTTATATGTGTGTGTGTATATATATATGCTGGTATTTATATTTTTAACTCTATCAAAAGCCATGCAGGAAAAACCTGAAAAATAGTGTTTTGTAAAAGGCACAGAGAATGAATCATTAGAAGAATTTACCACCTTTTTCACTCTGGAAAGTAAACAGGTACATGAAGGCAAGATAACAGAAAAAGGATATGGGTCATCACATGAGGTGGTTCTGCGAGGCGAGGTTCTTCAGGTGTGGTTGGTTCTGATCAAAAAAGTGCTGAACACTTAAGGATTCAATAAGATTTCATTATCATATATCATTCTTCCAAATTTTTATATAGTCTATATCTTTCCAACCTCTACCCCTTGATTTCAGTACTATATAAATTGGTAAATCCTTGTTAGGAACAGGGGCATTCTGGTGTTGTCTGTGTCCCTCCAGAGAGCAAAGGAAGTCAGTGCAGAATCAAGCCATGCTTATGGCAAAAATTAGTTCAGATCAACTCTGCAGGAATCTGAGCATAATCCGATACAAATTGGGTCAGTGTACAAGTAGGTGACTCTGTAAGTAGTATGCGCACATCTCCGTGTTTTAGCAAGGTCAGAACTGGAGCACCCATATTGTGGTCTGCTCCTCCCCTCAGAGCCTTCTCCTCTCCCGGGGTATCATCTTCTGGACTTCTTCATCTCCACTGCCTCGTACCCATCCCTTCCAGCGTGCGTACGGGTGCCCCAAGCTGGTGGCTGGTCTCTACCCCATGTCTGGTGGAAGGATGGGTCAGGTGGAGGGTCACTTGTCAAGAGGCACCTACTGCTTCAGTGTTGGCTCTTTGTGCTTTGCCCATGGCCTGCCGTACCGCTGCTGCCAGAGCACCTGGGATTACAAGGAAATCTGCTGCACCAAAAACACTCCTACCATAAATAAGGGCTTTACTAGATTATGCTATGCTCAGAGAAACGATCTTTTTGTTCCTCTTCTAAGGAAGAAGGAAGCAGACCAAAACAATTTTTTGTGGTAGTTTCATACTACGGGGTGGAAAGATTAAAATAAGATTGAATTTTATTTATTTCAGCTTAAAAAAAAAAAAAAAAAGAGAACTGTATGGAAAATTTCAGAGATTTGAATGTAATTTATCACTTGGTCATAAGTGGGCAGGAGAGCTGCACGCTTCTTTTCAGTAAAATTGCAAGGAAGAGGCTGTCTTGAAAATCAAGGACCTTTTTGGCTGAAGGAAGACCTTGTTAATCATCTCTCATTAAAAAGTTGAAGTACACTTTAAGGCTATTTTTATGTATTACAGTCAATTTTAGTGTTCTACAAAATGTGCCTGAACATACTTCAGCCTTAAAAAACTGGGAAATCATTGAATATATGCCCGAAAAAGCATTTTGAAGCCTACCCTGCTAAAGATTCAGCAAGTCCACTGACAACAATTTTAATGGTTTGTTAATAAAGATTAAATAACACTGTGATGGATTTATTATTGCAGGAGGGTTTGATTGGTAAAGAAAACAAGACAACATCCATTCAATACTGCTACATTGTCTGTTTTCTTCGTATTTTACATCTGGCTCAGCATTTCTTGCATTTCCAAGATACAAAAGAATTTCTTTACCTATAACTCTGTACAAATGTACAAGAAAATATATTTTTACCTTGGTTCTTACAGAAAGGAACACTAACTTTGCTGTTAAGTGAACTTGCTTGTGAATTCCAAAAATTGTATTCCTTCACATGATTTCAAAAATGGCTATGAAAGTTCTAATCCTTAAAAAGAAAAGAATTTATTAGTTTAAATTCCTCGTGTCAGAAAAAAGGTTTTAATTTTTCTTTGAAATGTATAGTCAGTTAAATGTCTCACTAACTTCAACAGGGATAATACAAAGTCAAGTCAGTTATTTTAGTGGCAGATCTGCGTATGGGCTTTCATAGCCTTATGTAAAAATGTTCTGGTGATTTTATTTAGGTTGTATGATTAAGTAAAAGATGGAGTTTTTACCTCCCTGTGAAAATGAGAAGCTATTTTCTGATTAGTAATTCTCAGAAGTTTGTTAAATGTGTGGAGAGGGAATCGCTGCTGATTAATGAAATTGCAGTTGATTCCCTGACATATCTAGTGCAGGAAGGTGTGGGCAGGCTGCTTATACTGCCTTCTGGCTACAGCAACCAGAGCTCTGGCATGATGCTTGTAGAAATTTCTCAGCTGTAAGAAGAGGGAATGAACATGACATCGGGTTGCATTCTTCTTGTGTGCATAATTTACTGTCTTTCCCCATTCATGGCGTTGTGACGGTGCAGACCGTGACACTGTGTTGACTTCAGTGGGATTTTGCTTCAGCCTGTGGCCCCTGTGCTTGGAGCTCACTGCAGACCCATGTGCTGGGATATTAAAACTCCACTGTAAAAGATTTTCTGAAATGTGAACTCCACTAAAGGATGAGTTCTTTGAAAATGATTTACCTTACGTGAAGCAAAGGTTGACTTTCATGATTTCAGTTCCATAGGCACCTCTATTGGGGGATACCAGGCTCCTTTACACAGTGCACGTAACCAGGACGTACATGTTTGTAACAGGCTTAATTTCTTGTCAGACTTGTTGCTGTTATTTCCTATTTGGATCAGACATGAAAACCAGATAACAAGAACTAAGTTCAGAATATCAACGAGTGAATAAATAGCGCATATACCTGCAAAAGAACTCGATTTATATGTGCTAAATTGGTTAATTGATATAATTGTAAATCAGTACTTTCAGACCCCAAAGCATGTGATGCTCACTGGAACACAGAGCAGAGTTACAAAGCAAGACTATTCCCTCTTTTTTGGTAGTTCTGTTTTTTCGTTGACTTTGCTGTATATGCCCTGCCTTTTTAGATTATGCTTTGTCTGAGATGGACCGTTATCTATATCTTGATGTGTCACAGTTTAGTATGAACTCTGGAAACACATGTGACAAAACCCAAAGTTCCTATAAATCTCACATTCTACCAGCCAGTCTCTTGTTCAGGCCGTGTGGTCTGAAGACCGTGTTAGAGATCTCTTATTCAAGTGCCTTGAACCCACTTGGTGAGTCTTGCAGTAAAGGAAACATTTTCTTGTTTTCATGCTCACTTTATATGCGATTCCCTGTTTTGTATGTGATTCATCACCTGTGTCAAGATCAGCCTCTTGTTCACTACAGAAGGTCCACCTTTGCCCTGAAGAAACCACAAGTTTCTGGCAGCAGCATTTGGCTGTGAGCAGCACAGGAGACATCCAAAGAAAACCATCCTCTGTATTTTTCCATCAGCCTCCAAATGAGGATTTAAGGGATGGGAAGAGAAGCAGTAAGAGGAATCCTCTGATCAGCCTGCTTGAGGGCCCCCAGTCCCAGCCTTGCATGTGTGGCCAGTGCTGAACACCTGTCCCAGCTCAAAACCAGGCTCTGCTAGGCCTGACTTTCGAGATAGTCCAACAAAAGCCAAAGAAACTCTTTATTTCTCTGTGCTGTGTATAGTGAAAAAGCACCTCAGCCAAAACTGACTCAAGGTGAAGAGTTTGGGCCATGTCATTTTTCTCCAAGAATGCTCCTGTGCATGAAGGCTTTTTGTGAGCCTTGAGGGAGCACTGGGTGGGTCATGGGACCTTGTGGGCACTCACACACAAATTTTTATCCCGAGTTGCCAGTGAGTGCTGCGAAGGATCAGCACTCCTGAGGCCTTGGTTAGTGGCTTATGCCTGTTAGGACTTTCTTCTAGCGCTACTGAGGGCACCCCAAGCTTATGCATTGTGTGGATGCCCAAGGAATTGTGGCCCTGAAAGTGCCTTCGGATCACTCTCACTGAGCTGATGTGGGTGGGCATGTAGACATAAAAGAGGTCAGAATGGGAAAGCTGGGGATAACTTGGAGCCATTCAAAATAACAAAAGGCAGTTTACCAAGCTAGACAAAATGCTAAGGACAGATACTCATAAATTAATAATATTATTGAGGTAGGCTTGCTGGTGTTTTTGTTGCGTTTTCTTTTTTCCCTGAAGAACTCTGGAGGAACAGAAAGGATCAGAGCAGAAGCTACTGTGCTTTAGCTGTTCCCAGCTGGTGGCTGGCATTTTAGGGCCATTCCCAGCAGGTGTACTTCAGAAGAGTGGTTTAAATCCTGTAGACTGGGGCTCTTGATGAACGAGCCTTAGAATACTACAGATTCAGCTGACTGGAGATGTGGTTTAGAATTTAACCCTATTTTTCTAAAGTGCCTAACACACATTTAATTTCTATAAAAGTAATTACGATAACCATAGCTTGCTTTGGGACCGTGAATAGGAATATGTCTGGCATTTCAGAGTTTTATAGAGATATTTTATCTGCTATATAGAGCTGTGTAGCTACAAATGCAAAAAAAAAAAAAAAAAAAAAAAGGTTGAATTACTTATTTCCAGAAGACAAGGTATTACAGAAGATTAGCAAAAGAGTTTAGAGCTCAAAATATTTTATTAGCATAATTTGAAACAATCTGCTATAGGGAAAAAAAAAAAGATTAAAATATGAGTCTGCATGAGTGTATAATAACCTCACTACAAATGATGACAATATTCAGTTATAAGTGATGCCTGAAATGACAAAGAAGTTTTTGGGGCAAAAGAAGGCCTTACTGAATGATTGTTTAAGTTTTTTTAACTACAAGCAGCAATGTAGGAAACATTTATTTTATAGATCTTTCTCCTCCTTTCCCAGGAGGAAATGTTTATTTTGTTCCTTAAGCAACTTTGATGTAGCATATATATTTCATTATTTTGTTCCATTCTGTTTCAAGTTTCCTTTAAAAATTACTGTGATGTTTGTATACATTATGTTTGCTGGACATTTCCAATCTAGTGTAGTCTCTGACAGACGATCTTAGTATCATAGAACTGTTTGGGTTGGAGGGGACCTTTAAAGGTCGTCTAGTCCACCCCCCCTTATCTAGGGGCATCTTCCATCTCTTTGGCATCTGGCAGCAGGTCTAAGTGAGCTTGGTACCACCTATTGAAAAGAACTCTTCACAACAACAGCATTTTCAAATGTGAAATCTTAATTGTATGGAAGTATTAACTTTTCCTTAGTAGACAATAAGAGCAAGAAAAATAACTTAATTATATAGGTTCAGGCAGGTCCAGAGTTCTAACGTAAAGTTTCAACTAGAATTTTCTGTTTCTGGTTCCTCTCGCCTGTCAAGGTAGTAAATTTTCACTACAGAATTATTCAATTTACCTTCAAAGGATTAAAATTTATCTTAGGTTTTATTGAGATTACTTTTTATAAACAAACACTTTTGCAATCTACTGAAACACCAAGAATAAAGATGTCAGGTTTATAAATATGAATTAAGGGTTACATTGCTACTGGTAACATCACAAATAGGTGCAAGCATATAATCTCTCCAGAAAATGTATTTTCATTGCAATATGTAATTAGAAAAAGTTGTATATGTGTATATGTTGTATATGTGGCTTTGAATTCCTCACCTCTATGCAGATTTATTACTACAAGTCTCTATTCTTGTGGTGTGCATTTTACATCCCTGGGACATTTGGATTTAATCAGAATGTCAACACTGCCACATTCTGCCACAGAAGCCAGAGTGGAGTTGAGTTTTAATATTGGAGGCTTGGCTACTTAATTAAATTGATGTGTTTGCTGGAACATACACTTGAGATTCCCTTGAAAGCAAGCCCAGATCTAAAATTTCGAAGACAAGTTGTAATTCTTTCAGCCAGAAGACCAAACCTACCATCTGTGAAGCTGAAATGTAGTTGTGCTGCATTTTGCAATACACAGACCAAGGTCATATGAGAAATCTTGGCAAGAGTCTAATGAGGGAAATCTGGGGCTGAGGATGGTAAAAAACTGGTGCTTACCATGAAGTGATGAGGGATTCTCATGCAGTTCCTCCATTGCCTGCAGCTTTTGGCTTGTATTTTCATATGGCTCCAAGGTCTGGCCTCCTTGTGAAATTAAAATATGCTTTCCTTAAACTGGCTTTGTGCTGGTGGGCATTCCTTCCAGCATCAATACTGTGCCCACAAAAAAAAAAAATTGTAGTCAAAACTTAGAGTTCTCATCCAGAGTACTCAGAAGTCACCGTCAGAACCAGTTACACCAGTATCACAGTCAGGCCGCTTTTACTGCTTGAGTATGGGCTCTGTTGCACTATTTCATGCATTATAGGAAAAGGATTCAATTACCCTTAAATCATCTGTAATAAAAATGAGAAGTCAATTAAAATTAATGCAGTCATCTTCTTCAATGCTAACTTAAATTCAGGGTTTGGAAAGTTATCAAAAAAGGCTGCTTGTTGCTTTTATTTAAGATCATAATTGATAGAGAAGAAGCACAGCTCCTACTTTTAAATGTGCTTTCCCTATGTAGCTCTTCATATCCTTTCTCCTGTATTGTTATGAAAGATTTGGTTAACTAATTGCAATTTTAAGGAAAAAAAATAGTCATAGAGAAAGCAACTGCCTTCTGTTAATCATCCTTCCTGAGAAGGATTTTATGAGGTGCTTTTTCATCCTGGTAAAGCAATTTAGCCAAGATTAAAAAAGCTCTAGATGAAGAGAAGCTGTGGACAGTTTCCATGGACTCCCAAATATCATTTTTCAGCTATTGGCAAATACAGCCCCTCTGCAGGCACACAGGTGCAATGCAGCAAGTTAAGGGAAGTAACATCAAAAGGATAACTGCAGATTCGAACTGCACTGAAGAGTCTCTCTGTGGAAGGTAAAAGGGACTGAAGGAAATCAGGGAGGAATTACTACTTTTTTGTCAAAAGCCCCTTTGACAGTTTATGTCTTTACTTACCAACAAAATATTTGGAAGAACAGACCAGATATAGCTTGTGATTCCAGTTTCTTTATGTAGAACTGTGATTGTCACAGGACGCAGCTTGGAAGGCTCTGAAGTTCTTGGTGCAGTGTCATTCCTGAAGGATCTGCCTCTGGTGGACCAAGAGTTTCTACAATAACAGACTGAATCCAGAAATTTTAGGGTTCAGACTTCTGAATCCAAGTTGATTCAGAGATGATCTTCAGCTCCTGCATGTCTGTTTGGCAGGAATATTTATCTGCACCCTTTCTGAAGGAAATTACAGAGCACTCTTTCAGAAGCATAGTAAATGAAAACATTATGTCCTTAGAATACACTTACACTCTGATAAGTGATTACTACCTTAAAGCCAAGAGGAGAATAAATATATAACTTCTGCTTTACAAGGTGCAGTGGGTCTTTTTGTGTACAATGCTGTCTTATATACAAACACCCTTCCTGTTTTACCCTCATTCATGTCCCCTTGTTTGGGACAGACAGCTCATGTAGAGCTTTAGCTTTAAAGTCTTCTCCTTTTCTTCAGAAGATTAGAGATATGATTATAGATCTGAAGACTTTGTTCTTTTGAAGTTGATTGCAAACAATATAATTTACTAGTCTTTCAGGAAGAAAAAAGGAGGGGGAAAAAAAGGACCAACGGTGAATGCATTTTGAGGAAAACTGAAAGGACAGTGTGTAGGCCTGCATTCCGTGTATGTTCCTGAGTAAAATTGTAAGCATTCAAAGACCTTGCAAACCACGCAGTAGGACAGGAAAGGGAGGCACATCCAGAAAAATGGAATTTGATTCACTTTACCCTTTTTTTGTTATGTAGCCCAGCAGACAGACCTAGTAGGAACGACACATTAAGTGAAGTGTTAATGAAACTATGTGATGCAAATCATAGAATGGTTTGGGTTGGAAGGAACCTTTAAAGATCACCCAGTTCAACTCCCCTGCCATGGGCAGGGACATGTTTCACTAGACCAGGTTGTTCAAAGCCCCATCCAACCTGGCCTTGAACACTTCCAGGGATGGGGCATCCACAACTTCTCTGGGCAACCTGGTCCAGTGTCTTGCCACCTTCAGCATAAAAAAGTTCTTCCTCGTGTCCAATCCAAACCTACCCTCTTTTAGTTTAAAACTTTTGCTCCTTGTCCTGTCACTACAGGACCTGGTAAAAAGTCTCCATCTTTCTTATAATCCCCCTTTATATATTGAAATGCTGCAATAAAGTCTCCCCGGAGCTTTCTCTTCTCCAGGCTGAACAATCCCGACTCTCTCAACCTGTCTTTATAGGAGAGGTGTTCCACCCCTCTAATCATTTTTGTGGCCCTCCTCTGGACCTGCTTCAAGAGATTCATGTCTTTGCTGCGCTGAGGACTCCAGAGCTAGATGCAGTACTCCAGGTGGAGTCTCATGAGAGCAGAGAAGAAAGGGAGAATCACCTCCCTCGACTTGCTGGCCACACTTCTTTTTATGCAGCCCAGGATACGATTGGCTTTCTGGACTGACTGCAAGTGCACATTGCTGGCTCACGTCCAATTTTTCATCCACTAGTATCCTCAAGTCTTTTTCCATAGGGCTGCTCTCAATCCATTCATCCGCTGGCCATTTCGGTGCTGTGTGGATTTTCAGATATTGAATTTCCTCAGCTCAAAGACTCGTTAGAGGGTCCTTCTTTTTGCTTGTTCACTGCTAGGTTCTCCTAATTCCATATGAATAGAAGTTTGTGAGCTGTGGGTTAGAATCCATCATGGAAATGTTCTGGAAATAAAGTAGCTTACTGTACTTTTTGTGTCTTTCAAGGACGTAGTTTCTTATGTGCCAGAGAAGAGGAACCAGTGAGTAAACAAAAAGGAAGAAACAAAATCGTAAGACCTCCTGCACTCCAGACTATGACAAAGATAAATGTGAACCATTGTGTAGCCTGAATACTTGCCAAAACAATCCGTCCTGTCTAATGGCTGCATACTGATATTGGCTTGCAGAATCTTCATTAATAAGGGTTTTGCATAGGAACCAATAGCAAGGTAGGGTTTTGAACAGATATCTATTGGAACATTCTTTTAAACAAAGTTTGACAATATGTGCTATATTTAGAGTTGTACTTTTCCACTGTCAAAACGTTACATCTCAAAACTCTGCAGAATGCCCTCAGGGAAACACACATTTCTGTATTCAGTAGGAAGGCAAGAAAAGGTGTGTCTGGCATGAACAAATCTTGGTCAAATGCTTTACTTTAATTCTTCTACTGCATGATGGGTTTGCTCTGAAAACAATTAACAAGAAGAGAAAGTTGCCCTTCACTTTTCTCTTGATTAACCCTCTTCTTCACAGGGTACTAGCCAGCTTATTAACATTTTGAGATAAGATTTTGTAGTGGAATAAGAGAAGCAAAGTGCAGGACTTGCAGTAGCACCAGAGGGGTTCTTCTCTGTGCTCTTCAGACATCCTTCTTCTTGACCCAAAAGCGAAGCTGAGTTAAAAGTGTGACCCAAGAATCTAGAAGAAATTATCCCGGAGCATCTTTTTAGTTTTTGACCATGTCCATTCACTAGATTCAGGTGCCTCAGTGCTAAGTCATTACCCCAGTTCCATCTCTGATGAAATACTTTTGCAGTGGAGAAATGTACCGGCATGAAGACTCCCTTTGGAGAAGTTTCAAGAATATTATTTGTAAAGCTAACGCCAGAGATTGTACCTTCTTAGAGGTCAGCAATACAAGATTTGCTCCTATACCTATAATGAATTCATTCAGAGTATGTGAATCATGATACTGTGTCCTTTCTTTGGAAAATCATGTCAGATGTGGTAAATAACTGCTTCCTTCACTTGTGAATTTTGTCCTGCAGAACAGCAGACATGAGTTATAATGGAAGATACGACCTTAAACGTTCATGCACTTTGTCAAACCTTTTTAACAGTAAAAACAAAAGGTCACAGAACTCCATATCTTGTTAGCAGAACAGTTCTTAGCTTCTTCCCCCCAGTATCCCCACTGAACAATCCAGTACACAGTCCTTCATATTAAAAGGGATCAAGTGATTAGGAAAGGCAGCCTTTAAAGATGCTATTTGATACTAAGGTAATACACACTTCAGTTAGTGTCTCCTCAATGCAGCTTTAGGCACTTTATGCATATCTATATCATCAGCTGTATAAAGCTATTATTATTAGCTCAGATGGTGGTTATGTGGGAAAAGAGACTGTTCTGCTCAACACAGATATCAAAGATAAGGGAGGGAAAAAATGAAGCATTTAGCATTGTAACTGTGAAAAACAGCTGTACTTTGTTCATGGCAGGTAACATAGTGTCTTCTTGAGAAAACTGGGTGAGTCAGGCAGTTTACCACTGTTTTCTAGTAAAGCTGTTCTAATTGACAGCCATATTTTGAAAGGGAAAAATTGCTCTTTTAGGATTGTTTGTATACTTTCTCTTTAATATTTTGTTCACTGGTTATGTAAAGAATAAGATTCCCAAGTAGACAGTCTGCAATTTGTTTATTGTCATACGTGAAAACACTTTGCCACTTACAGTTTTCTTCTGACTCCTTGCTGTGATCGTTTGATCAGTTATTAGAGAAACCAAATGTTGTCTCCCCAGCACTGCAAGAGCTCAGTCTCATGTTGAGTAATGCTCTCGTTTCACTGAGTGCACTGCGTTTTCATTACAGAACTGAAAACTTAGAGAACTGCAATGGCATTAGTTAAAATATTTCATATGTTTTATACAAGTGAAACCATGTAAAATTAAAAAAAAAAAGGAAAGATTTCTGAAGAATGTAAATTACTAAAGTTCAACAGAATCAATTGCATGCTACTTTGCTGTAAGTAATGAAGTAGTTCACAGGATCGTTCAGCTGCCAACTAATGGAAGAATTTATTGCATTTACTGATAACTGTTCATTGAAATTCACTTATTTTTTTCCCCTCCTAGAAACATTATCACTATGTAAAGAACAGTATCTCAAGTAAGTTTGGGTGTGGTTAAGTGTTTCTCAGTATGCAAGAAAAGAGGAAGAGCAGCATCTGAAAATGGTTTGGAGATCACCCGTATGGATCTATTTGCACTTAACCATAGACTAATATTTGGATGTTCTTCTTGAAGCATGAGCTCTGGGAAACAAAAGGCAAAGACCTTACAAACAAAACACTTTCAAACACTGGAGTTCAGTCTGAGGATCCTGATATTAAAGAAATTCAGCTCTCTACATTATATGTGTAGACAGCAACGGAGTATGTTTTTATGAAGGGCTGATGGCCAGCATGGTTACACTTTCACTGCTCTGGAACTTCTGCAAGATTCTGTTTGACACTAAGTATAAAAAAAGTGTTAAAAGAGCAGGTCATTTAAAGGGGAGTGACAGAGAATGTAGTGGCACTCATATCTACTTACATGAACGTTTATCTTAAGAAAAGGGAAAAATTAATTTTGGGGGAGGATAGGACAATATTGCTTTGCCTAAACAATCATAACTGCTCTGCTTTTTAATATTTATAAGAATTTTTAGCCTCAAATGATGCAAAATGCCTTCGTAAAATGCAAGAGGCATGGCAAACCACAAAATTGAGCAAAATTTTCCTATCTGCAATACACCATGGCAATCTGCCCTCTAAGGTCTAATTACTTCTTTCAAAAGACTTGTGTGATTGTGCAAGCTGTGCACAATTTCTGTTCCTAATCCTTTTTCTTTATGGCAGTAACAGTGATACTTGAAGAAATATTTTGGTATCCAACCAAACGGGAAAGCATTTCAATTGCCAAAATACTACTGTGGATATCAAACGTAATAAATTGTGTTTCCCAGCACAGAATATTGCCTAGGCTAACCACCCAGTGGTGCTGCTTTGTTGGCTGAGACACCATGGTCCCGAGTCAGACCAGTTGACAACTGGGAAGACGGCTTCCACATCCAGACCATTTTGGCCATACTGTGTCATGGGTAGCACTTAGTTATGGTGAATGCAGGACATGACACTGCTCCTGAAATCCGTGTTTATATCACCACTAGAGACTTACTGCCCTCTGCTATTTCATTCAGTAAAAATCTTTTCTATGCGTCTTCCAAACCACTCACCCAGGGCCCTGCAGCACTTGTGAGCTTGTTTTGCAGGTTTTCCTGCAGTCTGTGTAGGAGGGGCAGGGAATGTTTATGGTACCAGCCAGTCCTTGTGTCATCCAGTCTGAATAACCTTGGAAAGTGAATGCTATAGCTTGTGCTCCCTGATGTCATCATGCCTATTAGAAGGAATATTAAGCATTAAGTCTGTTGAGAAATAATGAATTGTAATGCGCTGTCTACAAGTTCTAATTGACCTCAATATTTTTGATCACATAAGTAAACACTGCATGCATAAAATCATACAAAACGCACTTTATAAAATGAGACTTTTTGGTATCTTTCTACCTGCTGGCTTCAAAATATAAAGGCAAAACACTAGTCTTGACAGAAATTAAGGAAAGGCCAATAGAATTCAGTGTAAAACTTTCTATACATTTCATTCAAAAGAATATTGTTATTCTGTAGCTTATAAAACAAAATACATCTGATACTAAAAGAATACTAGCTTGAAATGGAATACTTAATGCCAGGAGTGGTGTTGAGTTTGATGTCCTTATTCAGAGAACACTGAATACAAATTGCATTGTAAAAAGCATGGCAACTTTATGCTACTGAGGTTGAGGGAAATTTTTAGAGGAGCATACTTTATATAAACTGAAAATGTGCATCATATGAAAACAAGTGCTGCACTTACAATAAATAAAATTATAGGTGTATTTATTAAGGCTTCTGACAGTTAATGTCATAAAAAAGAGAACGTACAGTTTCCTTAGAAAACACAAAGTCAAATGGTCAATTAAGGAAGCTCATATAAAACAGAACAATCGTGTAGAATATTCTTATTCCAGAGGACATGGGAGTTGTAGAGGATACTAGGCATTTAAAATATTTGTAGATGAGTGGATGTTATGCGTCTACTAAATCTCACCTGCAATGTCTGTATTCACCTTTGAAGTGAAATAATTTAATCAGAAAGGATTTCAGCATTGGAAAGCCAGGATGACATCGGTGTGCAAGAATCTGTTTAGAATTGTTTGGGGGGTTTTTTTTGTGTATTCTAAAAAGTTGAATACAATCTCAATGCCAAACAAATCCAAATTATCTGCCCCCCTTCACTTTTCCTAAACATGTTGAAAACAGAAGTCAGAATAGTTATGGCATTTATTAAAATACTTTATTCACTCTGATAATTCAATGTCTGATTCCTGTGGTCTCCTGTAGGACCTGCAAGGGCCAGTGCTGTGCTGTCGCTCCAGTTGCACCACGCTGCTGAGCTATCAGAAGGAAGCTCTAAATTAACCACCAGCACACTCCATGTTACCCCATACATCAGGAACAAGTGTGTCAAGACAGAAAATGTAGTAGCAGTAGGAGAGGTAAGGTGAAATGTAGCCTCCCCAGTTGATGTAGCTGGTAGTTCAACCAAACTGATGGAAGGAAAGTAACCAGAGTTCCTGGGTAATTTCTTAAAATGCAGGGCAATCAGAGCACCTGAGTATTGGTAGCTTGAGTCCCAGGTGATCATAGCTGCCTGGCACAGTCCTCAGGTGTCTCTCCATTTGGACACAGAACACAGGGTCTTTTGAAGAAGTTGTGATCACGCTCATAGCCTCTGTGCTTGGCCCAGGAAAATGAAGTAATAGCTCCCAGTGCTTTGTGCTGTGCATCCACAGTAAGAACATCTTTAACCTCTGACTGTGTTTTAAAGTTATTTTAGCTCAATTTTGTACATTTTGCAAGTAGGAATTTTATGGCCTCGGGCACAGCTGTAAGACTTCGGCAAGCAAATCTTGGGTGTTGCTGCTGCTGTTGTCTTTTGGTAAAGTACTGTATTCTGTTTGGTAAGTCATATACGAGAAGTTAGACCATTACATTTGATGATAGACTATTTCCAGGTCCATTTAAAAAAAAAAAAAAAAAAAAAAAATGAAATATTCATACCGGGTTACAGGCTTTCATCAGCAACATTCTTTTCTGTAGGCCAGAATTGTAACAGTCCTTCTGTTGACATAGAATTTGCATGACAGTAAAATGTTATTTTGGATTACAAAAAATTTTAAATAGGGCCTATCCTCCTAAAAGCCCTGAATTCTGAAGATTCATTATAATTTTTGAAAACCAAAGAATCACCTATCTTATGTCTGCACATGGAGGAGAAGTGCTGTGAAACTCTGGTGCCAACTATTTGCGTTACACGAGTGTGAAGCAGCCTCTGCGGAGTCGGGGCACGGGCAGGTTCCTCTCCCGGCTGCCCCAAGCTTGGCCGTACCTGTGCCAGCACAGAGGGACATTCGTTATGCAAAACCTAAAGCTGCTGTAGGATACATTCTCTGCCCTTTCAGACTCACAGTTTGCTTCTCAGGCCAGGCTACAGCCACTAGAATAAACCCAGGATGTTTGGCCAAATCTGGTGGTTGTCCTTCAGTTCTTTATTTTTTCCACATTTGCTTTCCTTTGTAGAGCACCACTTCAGAGCCCTTAATGCTTAGACATTTGGGAATTTTCTGACAGTCCATCTGGATTCTTTTCCATACAGGTTCCTGACTTAGCTACTCCACACACTTTATGTTTATGACTCCTCTTTAAACAAAGTTGTCAACACTAGCAGTTGGTGAGATTTCCAATTTTCTGGATGAGTCAAATGGGATGGAAAAGCCACACCAACTTCTGTTCACTTCAGGAGGTTAAAACAGGGAGAAAAATTAAAGCAAAGTAATAGCTTTTCTCCCTTTGTGCTCCAAGATTTGTGGCAACTGAGGTGTCTTATATCTCTCTGAGCCCCTAGACCTGTTCTTCTGAGCTTCCTCAGTTTGTACAGAAAACAAATCACCCAAGGAAAGAACCTGTGGATGACTTCTGGTTCCAGAGCAAGGAGACCAGGACAGTGTCATGGCAAGTCCTCATGTCAGAACGGCTGGGGGAATGAGGTAAAGGCAATGCTTTTGCTCATGTCCAGCTTGGTGTCCTGTTTCCCACAACGTTGAGCAGCAGGTGGCAATTAGGGAAAGAATACAGAAGAGGACAAGTATGGAAGGACGCTTTGCTGGTATTTCCTCTGAGCTTCAGGCAGTCTGTGGCAGAGGGACTTCCAGACACCAGAGTTTATATCGGCTTTCTTGTGCCTAATGGGTCTTGATGGACTTTCTATGATTTTTTCTAACTACTTTCTGAACCATTCATGGTTTTGGCAAACACAACACCCTGTTGTAATGAATTCTGTGATTCAGTTATGTTTTGTAACAAAATGTTTCCTTTTATTTAAATCTTCTGCTTAGTAATTTCATTAGGTGCCCCTGCTTCTCTTATTATGAGAAACAGTGAATAGTTTTTCTCTGATCTATTTTCTACTTATCTACATGACATTTTTTTCTCTACTTTCCTTGAGAGAAGCAGCTTGACACCTTTGTTGCTCTTCTCAGTACATTTTCTGGGTACATTGCACCTTTTTTTTTTGAGACTGGGTGACCAGCATTACAATCTATATTCATGAGAAGAATTTAAAGAGTAGTGTAACTAAATTTTTCTAATAATTCATTCAGATGTCTGTTGACTGACATTTTCATATATCTCTTTACTGGATGGTAATAGCTCATTTAAAACTCATCACTGTGTGTATGTATAAACATATGCACATGGAGCAAAACTTGTCTTTACTCTGCATTTACCAACACTGAATTTCACCTGCCATTTTTTCATTATCTGTATTATGAAATAACTTTAAACTTTTTTTCAGTAGATTTGACTTTCCCACATAGTTTTGTATCATAATCAATCTCTCACCTTCTGGTTCTCTCCTCTTAGCCTAATAATCCAGTAATTTGAAAAGCATGGATCCCTGTTGGGCTGCACTGATAGTCTTTCTTCCTCTGTTGTGAAATCTGACCTCTTGCTTACTCTACTTTAAAGAATATTAAATCATGATCCCTCTCATCTTACAACAGCTTCATCTCCTTCGTGAGGGACTTTGTAAAAAGCTTTCTGCAAATTTAAGTCCACTGCTATCAACTGGTTATTCTTATCCATGTGCTTATTGGCTCCTTCAACAATAAATTTACAAATCAAGACTTAAAAATTTTGTTGATACTTTGCTATTTTACTTATCCAGGTACCTTCTAATTCTATTATTACAATTTAATTTCTTCATGAAGTCCTGAGTAACACCAGAGGTCCTTTAATACCACAGAGTCCATCAAAGCTTTCTGTGCAAAAAAAGGAAGGTTACTGGGGATCTAAACCAAGTCTAAAATTTTTTTTTTTTCAGCATTGTTTTCAGGCTCCTAATAAAGATAATATTTAATGACAACAATTAAGAAATTGTCAGCACTACTGAACTTCAAAACAAACAGCTGCAATCTGGGTGCTTGAAGAGACACAAGAAAGACCACAACAGCACATTTGATACCCTATATTTTAGAAAAACTGAGTCTTTACAATCGGCCAGTATTATGGTGGGTTAGTAATAAAAATTAAACGATTGCATTTTATGCAGAGTGAGACATGTTAATATGGCCCTGACTTCCTGCAAGAGCATCAGCATCTCGGTACTCAACACCCCTACCTTATTTCTGCACCAGTGCATCGTGCACCCAGACCAGCTCATTAGCTGGACTAATCATTCAGACTTCTGGAACAAAAATGAGACAGTTGCACTAGACTACAGTTAGGGTATATGTGCTACTAGAAAGCACATCTTTCTTCAGTAACCTTGAGGTATGAGCCATACCCATTGCAGGACTTTTAACATCAGATTAGCAGGAATTTGAGAGGGCAAGTTCCACCATTATTCAAATATCTGAAATTTTCCTTTCATATTTAATAAGAAAACAGATCAAAGCTAGACAATAGCTTTTTATCCCTCCTATTTGCAGCATCACCTTTCCATTCACTGAGGTCTGTTGACCTTACTACTGTTCAAGGCTAAACAGCTACATTCTATATATTTCCAACCTGGAACTAGTATAATTCATTAACATTAGGACCTGTAGTTGGGAGAAATAAGCTTTTGGCTTCTACACAACACAGCAACCTGTTTCTTTGGTGAGAAGCATGTCACTAGTGCTTCACATTTAACCACTGTCAACAAAATCACTCCAAGTCTTGATCCTGAGGCACTGAAGTAAAAAACCTTGACAGATAACCATTAATTACCCCTCAAAACAATTGCATTTCTTTGGGATTTTGTACACCATATATGTACACAATATTTCATCCTCAGATGAACTACGAGATGAATGGCAGGGAGATAAGCCATTCGGAAGCCTACAGAAGAGCCCGTCTAAACAAAGAGAAGGAAATTAATCAGAGGCAAATAGGCTCTGTAAAGCCGTGTGTGTGCATGGGTTCTCTATGGTGTATACAGCATTGCTGCTAAATGCGGCTGAATGCAAGAGAGACAACTTACTGCAAATAATTTCTGGGAAAAACTGTGACAGTAATCAGGGACAGGACACTAAAATCTAAGCGAGAGGGGTTGAGCTGCTAAATCTTAGGGGGAAAATTAATGTGTATAGGATACAATTTTTTAATTCAGAGATAATAAAGTAATGGACAGCCTTCAAATTATTTCACTGGCTAGATGCAATGTATTTAATTTTTGGGGATAAATTGTAGTAATTATCCCCAAAAGGACAGAGTGAGTAAGTATCCACAGGTTTTTTACATGATACTATTGGAGCAAATGAATCAGGCATATGCTTGTGATGTGGTGCCAGTGGGGGAGGGAAGGAGAGAGAGACCAGATGTTCCTTAAGAAGCAAGATTTTACAAGAAAGAAAAAGCAGAACTTCCTCCTAATAAGATCAACATACTCCTCCTTGGTTTTCATTCAAAAGCAAATTTCAGGAATGTCCTGCACAGATCTAGATGGCTCAGGAAAAGGTATGTACAAAAGGCTTTCATATGCTCATTTTACTAAAGGAAAACAACCACAAAAACTGATAGCAAAGAATGGAACAGAATTCCCTCTTTTTTTCACTAATCCTTAATCCTAGAATGCGCTGCCTAAGCAGGAGCAAGTAAAATAGAAAATCAGTAATTCCTACTACAAGAATAAAATTCCAACCAGAAGGATCAGCTGTTGCCATTAGCCTTATTCTGGCTCCCGATAAATTCTGATTATATTTTTGACCCATTTATGTAAAAAATATCACTGTACTTCCAATGGCATTCCTACTTAGAACTGGCATTATGTGGCTGCTCATCAGCTGTTCTAAAGTCTGCTTTTTCCAGGTGTCTGAGAAGAACCATTTTGTTCAGATTAAAGGATTCTTGTATCTTAGATATCTTCACGTCTAAAGGTTGCAACGAAAACTCAACCGATAAGTAAAAGCCATGATGTTTTCTGAATTGGAAACTGGTCTGGTGCCAACTGAATGTAATGGGAGCATGTGACAAGCATTTGATTATGTCTTCAGACAGAACCTGTTCATTATATAGAATCACTTCAGGGATTATTAATGCGAGCTTTCCCCCCCCCCGCCCCAGGCAGGACTATGGCTTTCTTTAGTGTGTGGTTCTTGCCGTAAATATATGGAATACAGCTAGTCATAAGGTGGCAAGATACCGATCACAAAATAGACATTTTTTTGTGTTAATGATCTGAGTCAATGCTTTGATTTGAAATCTCAGTTGTGCTATGATTGCTTAGTCTTCAGAAATGTTAGAAGTGAACTTTAACAACTCTAAGTATCCTACCAGATGACATTTTGTATTATAATGAACAAATCTGGCAATGTAAAAATGTCTGTTTGGAATTGGAATCTGATTCGATTGTGTCTGAGCAAGTATCAGCAACCTCCTTACAGGGATACAGTACATTAACAACATGATAAACATTTAATGAGTGTTAAGGAAAGAACAGTTACATTTATTCTTCAAAAAGGAAAAAAAGGGTTAAGACAAGAACGTTTGCCCAAGATTCAAATACCTGATGAATAATCAGTTTTCTGATCACCTTTCATAAGCAATTGTTCATCATTTCGTAAGCAATTGTGCATTATTTGCCTCTGTGGAGGATGGGATTAGCTAGTAAATAGTATGCAGTCATCAGTTATATCAGTGTTTTCTGCGTTCAGTTTCAAAACACATGATGAAAGAACATAATGTCAATGAGATAGTGACATGAAGACAGGGAGACATCTGTGTCTACTGAAAATTAACTTTATTCAGCTAGTGGTATACATAGTGAGCATCCTTAAAGTGCACGGGTGCCCATATCAGTGTGCACATGCATGCATACCCCTCAGCGTCCAAATTAATTTTCATCAAATTCCCTGAACAGAACAGAATGTTCTGTTTATAATAAGCCACTATTGACCAAATAAGTGTGAACTGAAGACCTGGAGGTCATTTCATGTTTATTTGATAACGTAGTCTATATATAGAGCTGTGTAATTGCAGTTGAAAGAAAAGTTCTGCCATAAACATGGAGAAGTCACAGCATGATGTGTATTTGTCCTCAAGGCCGTATTTGAGAACTTCTGTGTTGATATCTTTGATATTCTAACAAATGCTGATATGATATGATATGTTATTGTAGAATGGACCATTTCAACATCTAAGCATAACTTATACTTTAGGAAAATAAGAAAAATACAGATTTACTTTTAGAATATACATTTTTGTGATGCTAATTTTGTTACTGCTTTTTGAAAAACATAACATAAATGAGAGTTGGATAGTGACTCTGTGATACAGTTTTTCAGAGAAGATGGGTAACCGCAGGCAATAAAGGTTGTTATTTACCTGAATCTCTGAAAATTCAGGCCACATACAGCTGAAATTTGCTGCTTCCAAAAGTGTCAAAAGATCACGGCACACTTTTGAAATCTGATAAAATTATTTTGCAGGATGAAGTTAAGCATATTTTATGGACTCACTTCTATTGAGTTTCATATGCTTAGTATGCGTTTTTGTAACTATGTTATGTACGCTAATACAGGGCACCTGTGAATCAATTAACATTTTTTTCAGTTTCAGTCATACTCTAGATTTGATTGTATGTTTTATTTGTATGGTGTTTCTATCTTTACTATCTAATTTAAATTACAGTATGAAGATTTCTGAAATCTGGATAGAAAAGCAAAAATTGCTTTCTTCTCAGAGGTTCCTGTAAAAAGTGAAAAGGGCTCGTTGGGCTGTCCTAAGTACAAATAGTCTGACTTGGATTAGGTTGGATACCAACCTAACAAACAAAAACATAACACTGATGTAACTGTAACCTCTATCAGAACAGACAAAGCACAAACAGATCAGATGTTGCAGTGACATCTGACAGGAATGATTTGTTGTCTTGAAACTTTTTAGGTTTGATAAGACAAAAACTAAACACAGTGAATGTTATGGTACTTAAATATTATGAAATTAAACCTAATTAGGACTGCATGTGTTGGTGCTTAAATGCATTGTAGGGGGAGGCTGAGGTATCCAAGGTCCAAATGTTCTCCTCAGCCTAGAGAAACCTCATGTCTAGTTATGCTACCTTTGTTTATACAGCTTCTACAAAAGGAAATGAAGGACTTACTGAGCCAGAACTGAAACACTAATAAAGTAGGAGTTTGACTCAGTTTTCTACTGAGAAAGGAACTCCCCTGAAAGAAAGGCTATAATGGCTTCCTGTCTTTTTCAGTGTTATTTCAAGAATAATCAGATACAAAACATAAGCTATACTTGAAGAATCCCAGTCCAGAACCAAGGATTGTTAAATTCCCATGTTCCCCATGTTCTGTCTTGTCCCTTCAATGTGACATTTTCTGCTGAACCATGATCAGCATCAATGGTCAAGGTGGACACAGGTCCCCATTTCATTCTAATCTTACAGGGAACTGGTTAGGAAAAACAGAATTTTATCCCTACCTGCTGAAGTCTAAAATTCCAGGTTTCTTATTTCTGAGGCTAGTATGCAGATGATAGCTTCCTTCTTGCCAAGTGTCTAATCTGAAAATAGGATGTGGTATTGTGAAACCTGTATGGACAGACACACCTAACCCACAGTTCTCTGTAAAAAGCCTATTTTAAACACACCCGTTTACTTAGTGTCACCTACTGGTTATCTCTTTTCAATTTATCCCAAATTTATAGTGATACTGAATTGTCCTTTTGAACCATTTGGACCTTCTTAATAACAAAAACAGATTTGTGCAACCATTTTTGCTTCTAGAACTCCGTACTTCCATACTTCCTCATTCAAATTAGTGAGTTCATAGGCAAATATGCGCGAGAATGTGGGAGTTCTGCATGCCTCAGTTCTAGTTCCCCCTTCAGGGGCTGCATGTGCATTCTGCACTGTAGTTAATTTTTACTGAAACAACATTGGAAACAGACTGCAGTCCATTCTTCTGTGCCTTAAGAGTTTAGCTTTTTCACTAGAAAAAAACAATTCCTGAATTATATTTTACATTACTAAAAGTAGGTTTCATTAAAAATTAAGAGATGGGTTAGGCTTTTATGCATGTTATAATTCACATCCCTATTTTAGCCACTCATTGTAGGTTTTGCAACCACATAAATGGTAGGGTCTTGACCAGACACGTTAATGTAGAATACTTAACAAAGGCATACAGCGTCCTCATAGCATCACATGAGAGCTGGTGCCTCCAGAATGAGTAAGGAAGCTTAAATGAGGCATTCAATTCAAACTGTCAAAATTACATACTCGCATATAGGTTGCTTATATACAAATGAACACTAAATTTGTCTGATTGCCAAATGACTGAAGTCAAGATTTTCACCTTGGAAAGTATGTATAAACTTTGTTTCTCACAAAATAAAATGAGGGAGTTGTGTTAGTGCCTAGTGTACTTTGCCTGTAGCTTGGTAGCACTGGAAATTTGGCAAGATGAATTGCAAGAGGCCCATATCCTGCACACCAGGCACATGACTTGGCCAAGACCTAAGGAAGCATCTGCTGGCGTTTTGCCTGCAAGTAGATGCTGCAATTTGCACTTATTTTCACAAGCAACAGATCTGTCCCCAAACAAATGATAGGTTTTTATCTTTTTTTCTTCTTTGAAATATTTTTATAAATAATTCTATGTTCAGACCTTGAAAATATTATTTCCTCATTATATGCTTTTCTATTTGACCAAAACTGATCCCCATTTTCCGTTCCCTACGCCACCAGTTCTGTTGGGATGCCCCTCAAGCAGCTCTCTGCCTGCTCTGCTTTGGGACTTGGGGATCTACAAGACCAGGTTGTGCCTTTATTCACAGCAACAGATTAGCATAATATGTTATTAAGTGTTGCATCATAAAAACAGACATATTCTGTCAGACAGTTCTGTAGGTACAGAAAGGTGGTTCTGTGTGTAATACCGATACGAAGCCACAGTTTCACTCTCACTTTGAACTAACACACGCTGGCACTGAAGGCAGAGTCTGGCTGCAACTCTCTCCCTCCCTCCCCATCCTCTCTTCCAGCCACTTCTACTTACTCTTCTCTTGCTTGGCAACCTGTGCTTCCACAGGTGTTTACACACAGCTCACCTAGATCCGGAGATCTAACTGGGGATAATATTACACCCACAAAAAATAAATATGCTTACTTGGCTTTAACTGAACTAAAAGATACTTTTAAATGGATCGGCTTTACTGCACAGTTCATTCACCTGCCAAATAAATGCTGGTGCTCACGCTGGGAGCAAGGGAACAGGCACAAGCAATTAAGAGCAGGTAGGACCAGCTCCTTCTTTTGGAGGGCCAGTTTTAAGTGATTGTGGAGTTACAGAGAAACACTTTCTGCACTGATATCAGACGCCAGAAAATAACCCTAGGAGAGATCCTTGTTGCACATTCAGAGAACAAATACAAACTTATTAGCCCCCCTCAGCAAAATCCTGGTAGTTTCTAGATATTGAGGACATAGAGGCAGTATCATCAAGCTTCTCTAAAACTGTTCAGGATCAATCTAAGTGTGAAAAAATATTTTAAACATTGTAGAACACATTTATGTTTGTTTTAGTTTTATGGCAAAAGGGACACACATTGCTTATGTACATAGTGTTCACGTTGCTCCTACCAATTAAAAAGTTGGGGAATGCTGCAAAGCTTTTCACACAGAAATGTGGGCTAAAATCTTAAATCCCAGTATATTAGTCTTTATAAATGATGGGATTAAGCTTGGTCAGTTTTCACACCGGAGATCTTTAGGTGTGGCACAAATAGAAACAGCATCTTAAAGCTGATAATAGTACCACTGGATGTTCGTGTTGAAGATGCCTACTGAAGTACTATAACTCGGACTATATTCTTCACAACATAATAATAATAGTTGTATTATCTCAAAACCTTGAAATTTTATCACTAGTTAATGTGTCACACATCTTAAAAAGAGTTCTGTTACCTTTCATGCGCACAGATACCTACATCTTGTTTTTATAGTTAAGACAGTTGAATTGAAGGATTTGTTCTTCCTAAGTAAAAGCATTGCTAAATGGATGCTTTCGAATATGGGCAATAATTTTCAATACTGTAAAAATCGCATTGCAGTAACAGGTGATCATTTTATACTTCAGTTAGACTATTTGTGAACAAAGCAGATGAAAGCAGCTAAAATGTAACAAATTCGTACTTATCAAAACATTTACCTTGAATACTTTATCAAAATGTTGGCTGAATCTGAATCTGTAGCCCCTATCATTGCAATATAATGATAAATGCTGCATAATGCGGGCTTGAAAGAGAACAAGAAAACTATTTCAAACCACAGAGGAAATACATGGAGTCAGTACAGTAACAGAGATACGTATGTGACTAGAATACTGGTGGACATGCCAGCTCAAGGTTTCAAAAGTGCTGAGCCACCACAGTTGTAAACTCATTCCTGGTGCAAAGATGTAGGCAAATTTTGCCTAAAATAGAATCAACAGGGCAAACGACCAACCATAACTTCTTCACAGCAGAAACACTGTAATGAAATGAAAACTAATTACAGTGTTTAGGGCAAGACAGATCTGGTAGGAAGAATAGTTTATACACTAAACATCTAGTGGTACTTAGACCATGCAGTGACTCTGCAGTTCCTGATTTATTCATTAGCCCTGGAACAGACAGACTACACATCCATTTCTGCTGGCAGGTTTTGGGGGGAGGGAGAGCTAATTCTGCTGAAAATTTCTTGTTCTGTTTCTGTGAAAAGGTTTTATTTGAAAAAAGTCTTGAACATCATTATCTCCTGAGCAGGAACTGATTTAAGTAGTAGAAAGGTTGATTTGAGTGTACTGTTTACATCAAGTAACCCTCAGAAATCAGCACTCCAAAATGCTGACGTTAAACTCTGATTTAATTGAGCAGCTGCTACAAGTGAATGGGAGTTGAGATAGCTCAGCACTTTGTTCCTCTGTTCTGCATGTACACAATAGATTTGGCTCAACAAGAGTATTTTTTTTATTAAACAATGCGTTCATTTTCAGCTAGATACAGCATATAATTGCATCATACTCTGATCAGAATATAAGCATATTAGCTTACAGTTTTGCATTCTTAAGGTCTACAGCACAGGTCATAAGTATAATGATATGGCTGTTCTTCCAGCCCAAATACATGCAGAATGCACGTCATAAGGCAGATCCTAATCATGAGATTCCACGCCTGAGATATCACTTTCTCTGTTAAAATGTCGGATCGCATTCTAACTGGTTTTATTTCTTCAAACCTTAAAATTCCCAGGAATTGTGAGGACAAAGAACATGAGGGTACAAATGAACACCACAAATCAAACGCCTTTTTCAAAAAGAAAGAAACATTTGTATTGGTAGCAAGTTCTGCTGGAAGACCGAAGTGACGTGTAGAGTTCAAAGGCTGAGTCAGGTATCAAAGTTGGCTAACATGCTGAGGAATACAGGGGGACATGGCTGGGCTAGCACAACAGGGACAGTGGCACCCCAGATGGCAGGACAGTCTTCAGAGTGTGAGGGATCAAAAGCAAAATGGCAAAACCACACAGCTGGTGTTGTCTTACGGGTGTCGTGGTAAAACATATTAATATCCACAACTCCGAGAATCTTTAAGAGTAAGAGGTTGCCTTGATTCATGGCTTTCATGATTCTTAGTAAAGGGAAGCAGACCCACGAAGCTAAAAGTTAACAGCTTCGCAACACATCATTGTAAAGCCATCATAGAATGGTCTGTGTTGAAAAGAACCTTAAAGATCACCTAGTTCCAACCCCCTGCCATGGGCAGGGACACCTCCCACCAGACCAGGTTGCTCAAAGCCCCATCCAGCCTGGCCTTGAACACCTCCAGGGATGGGGCAGCCACAACTTCTCTGGGCAATCTGTCCCACTGCCTCACCACCCTCACAGTGAAAGCTTTCTTCCTGAGCTTTCACAAAACACAACTCAAACCCCAAACTGTGGGTAAGTTCATGAAGATGTACAGGTGGCCGTAAGCCTGGGTGGAAGCCATGTCCCCAGCACCCTGGCTGCAGAGGCGCCGAGGGGACCCAGGTGCCCACCGCTCCTGGATGACCCTCAGGACACCGCCCTGGGGCCTGCACCCCCCAACAGCCTTCTCCGCCCGCGGCGGGCCCTCTTCTCGCGGCGGAGGCCCGTTTGGGAGGCCCGCCCCCCCCCGCCGGAGAGCGGGGATCCTCTGACGGGTGCCCGGCGGCTGCGGGAGGAGCCACCCGCGGCGGAGACGCTGCCCCTCCGCCGGAGGGCGGCCGCGGCCTGCGCCGCCCCTCACACCCCGCGGGCCTGCCCCGACCCCGGGCACCCTTGGGGGAGCGAGTCGGCCGCAGACCCCCGCGTACCGCCGCGGCTCCGGCGGTCACGGCCCGCTCCCCGCACCGTCCCCGGGTCGCGCCCGTCCGCGCCCAGCGCCGGCGGCGGCGCCGCGGCTCCTTTAAATGGAGGCGGGGCCGAGCCCCAAAGTTTGCACAAGTTGCGGAGCGGGGCCGGCGGCCGCGCCGAGCTGCGTGTCCGGCCCGGCCATGGGTCCCCCCGGCCGTTAGGAGCCCCCCGCCATGGACTACCTCACCGCCTTCACCGGCAAGGGCGGCCGCCTCCTGCGCGGCACCGCCAGCCGCCTCTGGGGCGCTGTGCCCGGTGGCCTCCGCCAGGTCCGCTTTCAGGACGGCCGGAGCGGCGGGGCAGCGGGTCTCGCCGAGCCGGCGCCAGGTACCGGCGGGGAAGGAAAGGGGCGCGGGGGGCGGCAGGGGCAGCGCTCGGGCAGGATCCTCCCCGGGCACTGGGGGCTTCTCACCCCCTCAGAGCCTCCCTGGAGGGGAGCGAGCTCCGGGGGAAAGGAGAGCGTGCGGGAGCAGGACGGGGAGAGGGTCCCTTCCCGGGCGGGGGGCGGCCAGCGGGCCCCTGCCCTGCCCCCGGCTCGCAGCCTTGGCGGGCCGCGGCAGGGAGACCTGTGGCGGGCGGCTCTCTGCTCCACGGGCCGCGCCGGGGGAGGAGGCGGTGGGAGAGGACGGGTAGGGAGGCGGGGGAGGGCCCGCAGATGGGCCGCGGCCTGCCCCGCCGGGGCGCCGGCCCGAGCGGAGGCTGCGCCCCGAAGGGGTTGCACCAGAAGACGGGTCTAATAACAAAAAAAACCCAAGCAACTTTGCTTTTGCTTCCCGTCTTCCTGGTTTCAGTGACAGTACTACCGCGTTCACTTTCATTACTTCGCCCCGCTCCGGTTTCCTAGTGCTTCGGTTGCCCGGGATGAGGGGAAGCGACTGGAGCACCAGCTCCTTGTTTTGGGGTCCCCTTTACCTCCAGGGTTCTTTCTGCCTCCTGGGCTCCCGAAGGATAGGCTTGCAGTGCTTCGGGAGTAGCTTTGCTGATGGTAAGGGCAGAAGTAGTACCTCTGCGTTTCAGTAGTCAAACAGGTCTGTCAGGAGACAGCAAGTGGCTCTTTCTGTCCTGTGCCTGGGGGTAAGAGGGCTGCTTTTGTCACCCCGTTCCTGATGATGCTGTTGGGCTGTAGGTATGGGTATGGTGACTTACTCACCCCAAGTGAGCACTCAGCTTGGCAAGAAATACCATGAGAACTGGAGGGGTGGGCCGTGGCTGTACACAGGCTGTGTATGCAGAAGGGGGCCGGGCAATAAGGTCTGTTGGGAGGTAACACTATTGATTGGAGGTTAAAAACAAACAGTGGCATAGCTAGTAAAAGCAGCATGGTCTAAGAAGTGCTTAGAAAAAGACACATGAAGTTAAGTTTGTGAAAATGCTTTCTGAGAATCTGAAGAGCATTAGGCAATGAATAGTGAACCCTTCCTTTTTTTTTTCTATTTCAAGAAGCTCTGTGCTAAGTGGGTGACTGCACGTTTGTCATTTTCTGTAGATAAGGTTGAAGTTAGGTCTCCACAGAAATGTAGTGTTAAAGACCATTAAGTTTCTTTGTTACATGAGGTTATTTTGGAAGAGTATTTGGAAGAACTCTTTATCAAAAGGAACAAGATCTGGTACTTGCTGTGGTAGGCAAAGCAGTAGGAATGCCCATGCGGTCTATCAGATGTAGATGATGCCTCCTTGTGTGCCTTGCATCACACTTCTTACACAGAAAGGATGATAGGTACCACCTGTATTTACAGTGCCACTCTTTCATTCTTTATTCTGTGTCCCTCTCCCTCAAGATATGCCGGGAGAGTAAGAGACAGCAACTTGTGTTTCAGTGGTGACATGAAGTACTTTGAATAAGGCCTCTACAAACTGTTAAAGCCTTGTTGACAAATATTACTTATACTCTTTTGCAGAAGCAAAATGGCAGTAAGACTCTTTAGCATCTTTTGGTCTTTTGATCAGTTACAAGGCCACGTGTTCAGTTCTTAATCTAAAGCATTGTTCACTGCAGTACATGTGATTTATCGGAGGGAGAAGCTCTCTATGGCTGTCCTTCCCCTCTTGCTCTGGATTAATTTAGGCTGCATTACAGTGTTTTGTGTTTTCCCTAGCTTTGAGCAGGAAGTGTATTTCCTCAGATACTTCATAATGTAACAATTAAAATTTGTGTTAATGGAAGGTGACTGTGGTTCTGGAATGCAGGGTGGATTTCTGTGTATACAGTATTTAATGTGCTGTTTTGACAGAACCGTACTTTGGGGTTTTCCTAACCTAGGCAAAGCACACTATGCGAGGCAATTAGATCATGGCCCTCTCATTCGTTCTTCTCCTTCATGGGGTTTCTGTCAGTTATGGATAGAAACTGATTCTTGTGATTGTAGCAAAATGCTTGCAAGAAGAATAATTCTGGCTTTCACATACTGCCTGTGCCCTGGTTGGCTGTGGAAACTGTACCGATTGCAATACTTAAGTTGAAATTCAGCCTCTGTTTTAATTAGAGATGGATCCCCTGACATTAACTTAAACCTTAACGGCAAATTCTAACTACTCCAAATGTTCAGTCTCTCCGTGTGGTGTTCTGGATCCAGGGCTACCTATTACTCTAGCTTTTTTCCACCACTTAGGACTTTCAGAAGGATCTTTCCAGTGTTCATTTTCTTTGCATGGTTCAGTTGTGATTATGCATTACTTATTAAGAGAATAGTTCTTCATAAATACGTTAAATCCCTGTTTCCACATTTTTAAAAAAAAAACCCAACTTTTTTTATTCTTAAGTATTTTTAATTTCACTTCTACCATAAAGTATTTCCATTTTTTTTCAAGTGGTATTAGTGCATTTATGTTTACTGTTTTATTGATTGACTACTATATGGAGCAGTTGAACAGCTGCTTTATAGGGTTTTCAAGTTCAGGGAGGCAAGTCTGGTCAAATGTTATACCTTAAATCACTGTTCTGAGCCTATGTACTTCTTTGGGTACATGCAGGACAGTTTGTAGTATTTCTTAGTAGGGAGAAAGGAGACACTGGGAGACTGAGTATTGCCATAGGAGGCTGTAAACCTGTTTAGCCAGTTCACATTGTTTGTGTCAGCAGCCAATGAAATAACTTTAGAGAGGTATTTTGTCTTTTAATGATTGTGGTGGAGGATAAAAATGCAAGAAGAACCAGAAATTCTAGAGAAGCATCTGGCTTTAGTAAAGGCATTATCGGTAATTCCAGAGTGTAAAATTTATTTTTTTTTTTTAAAAAAAAAGGCCTTGTAGGCTTTGAGATATAACTTCTAAACGTAGTCTAGTGATATTTTCCAGAAAGAGACAGTGTGTATGTATGTATTCAAGGCCTGGAGTTACCTAGAAACTTTAGCCAAAACAGTATGTAGCTTTCTTGTTTATTGGTATATAATGTAGGTGTTGGCATGTTGAAGAACTGCATGCAGTTTTGTTTGCTTTAAGATGCAATTCAAAGCTATAGGGAATGTGTGATTAAGGATTATCTTTACTGCAGAATTAACTTGAACATTCAGTTTAATTTGAGTCTCATGTATTAGAGACTTACTTATTAGACTCTTACTTAAATGAGCCAACAGCATGCCTCATGGTTTTGTATGCTGCTTGCTTTGTCTGCTCTGTTGGGGGAGTGTGGCCAGTTGAGTGAGAGAGATGGTTTTACTTCTATTCTGTGGCACTAGTGAGGCTGTACTTTGAATATGCTCTTTGGTTTGTTGCACCACTGTTAAAGAAGGCTGCTGTGGAACTGCGGGAGGGCCAGGGGCATAGGGTATATGACCTGTGAATAGGGGATGGAGGGATCTGGGCTTTAGTTTTGAAAAAGGAGACCAAAGTGACTCAGAGGCAATCTAATAGTGACCTGTATCTACCTAACAGTGCATACTTCTCAGTTGTAAGAGGTGATAAAAAGGGGCAGCAGCCGCAAGTTTTGGACAATAGATTCAAATTGGACAATAGAAAAAAACCACAAACAAACTGCACAAGGGGGTGGTCCATCACTGGATGGGTGCAGGGTACAGTTTTAAGCTGACCTGATTTGATGTTGACAATGTTCAGAGAACCCTCTTAACCAGTCTGTCAGGGAAGTTGTTGTAGCTGCCTTCTATGAAAAGATTTTTTTTGTTGTTGTTTTTTTCCTCCCTCAAGCTCAACTTGATTGTTCAATTCTGAACAATGTGGTGTGTGGGTTTGTTTACATTTTTTTTTCTTATCAGCTTCTGAGTCTTGATTGGTGAGATCATACCCAGTATAGCCAGTAAGCCATGTGTCCTGTCAGTCCTCTGTACTAGGCAGCAGCATTGCATTAGAAAGACAAAGCAGTGTGGGGCCAAGTTATGGTATGCTTGTCAAGTCCTCCTGTAAAAGTTTGTATCTTCCTTTCTGAAAATCTGTCTCAGAATAAAGCAGACATAAGAATGAGTTAGGTTATTTCCTCACTTCATCCTTATTCAGTACTTCACTTTTAAGAAATTAACGGGTGTATGATAAAGTATGAGAGAGGCTTCAAACAGGGGGGGGGACACACACAATTCTGCAAGTTTTCTTGTACACACTGTTCTGGATGAAGCACATGTGAAATGTACCAGCACCCTTTACAGAGATGCTAATGCTTCGCTTTCATGTCTGAAAATACTTCGGTTGGTACAGGCATAAGAAGCAAATGGGATCTTGGAATGTATCAGGCTGGTGACTCAGTCGTCTTGTGATACGTTAATGTATGCACAATCTCTTCTTCCAACTTGTGTGCTAGTAGTGTATAGAAGTTCTTAACTATTCCCAAGATGTATGTATGTTAAATGATCTTTTACTTCATGTTATGCTTTGTACCACTACATCTCGCCCTGCTTTTTGTCTCCAGCTTTGGGGCTACAGAACTTGTGTGTCCTTTTGCCCAGCCTTTGCTATTGATGGTGCTTCCCAGTTTGCTGATGTGCAATGGAACTGTTTTAAAAACTAGTCCATTGGGAACTCATTAATATACCCCTCCAGTCTCCTAGTTTCTATTTCACTCTCCGCTTTAGTGACTTTTTGACATGGTTTACAATTCTTAGTCTGTTTTTTCACTGCTCAATAGGATTCTGATGTATCAGATGTTTTACTGAGGTCCAGTTTGTATCTGTTTCAGTCATCTGTTAAATTAGTTTATAAACTTAAGTACAGTTTACTCTAGTAATCTAGTATCTGTTGACTGTATTGCATTTTAGTTTTAATGTATCATGTTGCATTTTTATCTATTTTTTTTGCTTAATTCCTGTCTCTAACATTAAAACAATTCTGAAGCTGATGTCTTATTGAGAACCTGTGCATTCATGGCTGCCTTTGGAGTTACTACATGTATGAATAATACCTTTCTGTTCATCAGTAAACAACAAACCTCGCTGTGTTGCATGTGTGGGTCTCCCTCTGGCTTGGTTTGGTGGTGACCTTGTGCATCTGCATTGTCTGCCAGAAAAATGTAGGAGTTACTGCTAACTTGAATTGCAAGCAAGACTGTTTACCTCTGCTTAAAGTAGGGAAGACTGACTTCAGGCTAGGTTTCCCAGTGCTTTATCCAATTGGGCCTTCAAAATGTCCAAGGATGGAAACTGTACAGCTGCTCTGGCCACTTAGGTTTTTAACTTTTATCCAGTCAGAAGCTCTCCTGTTTTTCTTTTATGTCTGTTGTCTTTTTTCTCCCTCTGTACATCACTGAAGAGCCTGACACCTGTGGGGAAGTTATCTAGAAGGTACAGGAAAGTTGCTGTTACAGTCCTTAAAAACGATCTCTTCTTCAGGCTGGAGAAGCTGTGTTTTCTCTTAACCTCTTCTCACAGCCCCTGATGACCTTGGTGGACCTTTACTGAAATAGTTTTCATTTATTGATGTCTTTCTTATATTGAAAGGGACTGGGGAGGAGGGGGACGGGGACACTAGAGCCAGTATTCCGAAAGCAGTCTGAGTGCCAAGCTAAGGAGAATAGCTGCTTCTCTCTGCTGCTCCCAGTCTGCTGGCTCTGCTCCTGTTCATACATCTGAAGATGCCGTTGACCCTCCTTGCTGCCAGGGCATGCTGCTGGCTTGTGTTCAGCTTGCTGCTTACCAAGACCCTCAGGGTTTTTTCAGCAGAGCTGCTCCCTGGCTGGGCAATATCACCCTGTACAATGCAAGGGGCTCTTCCTTCCTGTGCAGAGGACTGTTGTCCTGTTGAATTTCATAAAGTTCCTGTCAGCTTGTTTCTCCAGCCTATCCAGGTGCCTCTGAATGACAACCCTGCCTGCAAGTACTTTGACTGGTCCCCCCAGTTCGATGTCATCTGCAAACCTAATGCAGTAGACTTACACAGTAAGATATTTACTGAAGCATTGGGTATACCTTCACATACACAATAGTTTGCATGTTAGCAGAGCAGTGCAGAAGTCTGATGCATCATCAGGATAACCTGACTGACTTAAGCTCTTAGAAAAACAAGGTACAGTTAGCTTGTGTGGTAAGGTAAAGTGTAAATTCGTAAAGATTTCTAAGGATAATTTGATGTTGCTGCCTGATGATCAAACTGCTTGTGTGGTGTTGTGTGGACTTGAAGATGTACAACTAAATGGGCTTAAATATCTGAAAGAGGTAGATAATAATTACTAGTTGGAAAAGTTGACTTCTGCTGTCTCAGTAGAGCAGTCATGGTTTTTGCAAGTTTTCATTAATGTGTATGTTTGATCTGCAGTGAGATTGTACGGTAGGTAGAAATTGCAGTTTGGTAGTCTCTAATGTATTAAACTCTATACATACCTATTTTAGATGGAACAGGGAAGGAAGCTAACTGTTGTTAACACAGTGTGGCATAATCAGAAAATTTGGTGAAGCATTTCTGTTTACCCTGAATGAGAAATGTTATTTTAGAAGAAAGCCTGTGTGATGCACTTACCAGGAGGGTCCTGCATGGAGCTGGCTATGTCTCCTAGCCATTTGGAGAAGCTGCCTGCCTTAAATTTGTTTCTATTGAATTGTTTCTCATCCTGAAATCATGCATTTAATTATTTCTACCTATGTGCCATGCAGCTGACTAACTCGTGTGTTAGAGGGACCACAAAATGAACTCGACTCAATGCTGAATCTATGTTGCAGGAAAAAGCTATCTTGATGTGTTTGAAATGCTGATGCAACATAACCGAAGTCTTGGATGCATTTAGTTCAGGGTATTACTTGAGAAAAATGTGACCAAAAGAGTCATGTGGAGAGCAGTGATAAGGATCAAGAGTTTTGAGAGCGTGACTTGATAGGAAGGGCTGAATCACAGAATAAGTAGCAGTTGCTTAGCAGGGGGAGACTAAAGGGGACATTGTTTATGACTCTGCCTTGGTCTGAAAACCTACCATTTTGGCTAGAAAACTGCAGGCTACTAACATCTTGTAGGTTACTGCTAAGATCGCTTTGTTTCTGGTTCTGAAGATGTTGGAAGACAAGAGAAAATAATGTTCCCGTAATTAGCATAAACATATTTAACTGCAGAAGGGTGAGAAGGGTCAATGAGACAGTTGCTCTACTGAGATGTAGCCCCTGCTGTTAGGAGCCCCAATTCACCAAGACTTATGGAATATAAATATTTCCTACTTTAATCTTTTTTGTTTCTTTATGAATAGATTATAAAGATCTCATTGTTATTGAACAGAAGTAATCAAATAAAGATGTAATATTTATGCTTCCTCAGTTTTATCAATTAGACAGTTGTTTCGTGTGCTGCTAAGTAACAACCTACTTCAGAATATTTTCCTTACCTTCTTGTGATTCAGTTTTAAAAAAATCTTTACCCCATATGTGCTGCATGTTTTTTTTTTTTTTAAGAACTGTGAAAAATTGTGTCCTAGACAAGCATTTAACAAGACTGCCGCCTCTGCCTTTTTCTTAAACGCATGTAAATCTAATGCATAACTTGCAGTATTCATTGCGGGGGGAAGGGGGGTGGAGGAGGATAAATCATCTTTTTCTCATCTTCTTGACCATAATAAGCTCAGTTATTAATTGAAAGCAATTTGCATCAGTTGTTGACTTGTCCGGCTTACTTGCGTTATCTCAAAGGATACCTCTTTGGTTTATCAATATATTCCTCTGGAGAAAAGATTTTTGTAATTTCTGTGAACATCAAAATGAAGATCAGCAGCCGAGAAACATTGCAAGTTATCTGAAGTTTAAGCTTACCATGCAGAAAAATAGTAAAAGGAAATTTGATGCATTTTGCTTGGTAAAACTTGAAGGTATTCCTAAGCAGTTCTTAGCATGTGTTGTGGCATTGTTACTTACAGTACAAATCTTGAGTTCTCTTTACCAGCTCTTAATGCCAGAAGTCCAAAGGATGTGCTAGCAGCATCAGCAAACAGAAAATTGAAGGTCTACAATTCAGCTCAGATGGCATACTAAGAGATGAGAAATGTCAGTCTTGTCATGTCAACTTAAACTAGCAGTGCCACAGAAATGTTTTCAGTCAAGCAAAATTGGGTGGCACAGGGCCATATAGAAGGCATTTAGAAGAGCTCACCTATAAATGTTAGAATTTAATAGTCAGTGGTATTATTCAACTGTAATTTGAAGACAACCACGTATTTTAAGGTCAAAGCTGCCTCACTGAAAGCTGTATGTTCCTAAAACATAATGTTCTTAAAAACTCTTTTCCTGTCTTGTATAAATACGTTGGAACACTAAGTCCTTCTCTGTGGTTATGTTGATGATCATATGTAACCGTTCTTATGCTAGTAATTTAATAATCAGTTTCTGTATGCATGCATCCAGCATTCAGACTAAATATTGGCCTGGTATCATTTTCACAGAACCATAGAATGGTTAGAGTTGAAGGGACCTTAAAGATCATCTGGTTCTAAACCCCCTGGCTATGGGGGATTCCACTAGACCAGGTTGCTCAAAGCCCCATCCAGCCTGGCCTTGAACACTTCCAAGGATGGGGAATCCACAACGTCTCCGGGTAACCAGGTCCAGTGTCTCGCCAACCTTACAGTAAAGAACTTCTTCCTAATATCCAATATAATCTACCTTCTTTCAGTTTGAAACTGTTACCCCTTGTGTTGTCACTACACTCCCTGATAGAAGAGATGGGGAGGTACTCTTTGTAGGCCCCCTTTAGGTACTGGAGGGCTGCTGTAAGGTCTCCACCAGAGCTTCCTCTTCTCCAGGCTGTACAACCCCAACCCTCTCAGCCTGTCCTCATAGGAGAGGTGCTCCAGCCCTCTGATTGTTTTTGCAGTACTCTTCTGGATTTGCTCCAACAGGTCCATGTCATTTTTATGTTGGGGGCCCCCGAGCTGGACGCAGTACTCCAGGTGGGGCCAGAGTGGAGTAGAGGGGTAAAATCACCTCTTTTGACCTGCTGGCCGTGCTTCTTTTGATGGAGCCCAAGATGTGGTTGGCTTTCTAGGCTGTGAGTGCACATTGCCAGCTTGTGCTGAGCTTCTCTTCAACTAGTACTCCCAAGTTCTTCTCAGAGCTGCTCTCAATCCATTCTTCACCCAGCCTGTATTTTTCCATAGGATTTCCCCAGCTTGAAGGACCTTGCTCTTGGCCTGGTTGAACTTCATGAGGTTTGTATGGACCCACCTCTCAAGCTTGTACATAGAATCATAGAATGGTTAGGGTTGGAAGGGACCTCGAAGATCATAGAGTTCCAACCCCCAGATCATCGAGTTCCAACCCCCATGTACATGTCCCTGTAGATAGCAACCATTCCCTCCAGCGTGTTGACTACACCATGCAGCTTGGTGTTGCTTGGAAACTTGCTGAGGGTGCATTCAATCACACTGTCCATATTTCTGACAAAGATGTTGAACAGCATTAGTCCCAATACTGACCCCTGAGGAACATCACTTGCCACTGGTCTCCGCTTGGACATTGAGCTCTTGACTGCAACTCTTTAAATGTGATCATCCAGCCAAAGCCTTTGAGCTTTGAAAACTGCCTTCTTTATCTTTCTAGTTCTAGTCTTTTAAATCCTAGACTGTAATACAATACTATTGTAATACAATATTACAACTGTAATATTTTCTTGTAATTTGTGGATCTGATGTGTACTTTTTTGCTTCATGTTTCAAGCTGTTGTGGAGGCCCTGTCCTGTGAAACTGTAGTTCAGAATTAAAGTGTCAGCCCTGATCTTAAAAAAGGTTTGGTCTTGTTTCTGTGTAAACCAGCACGGCTGGAGATCTGATTGACTCTTGAGGTTGTGCTCTGGGTGGTCGGTGGTGTCAGTTTTTTCTTATACCTGTGGTCTGAGAACATCAGCCTTTGGTGGTCTCACTGGCTTACATTGGCAGATGAGGTGATGAGTGTGTATAGCCTAACAAGGTGAGCTCGTGTGCAATACAGAAAGGAAAGGAAAATAAGTAAAATGAAAGGATGAGACTGATTCCCATGGGTGCTGAAGTCTTTTCAGACCACTACGTCCTATGTTGGCAGTTGTTTCCACTTTCAGGTGTTTCCTAGAATACTAGGGGCACAAGGATGGATGAAAGATTTACTTTCTTCTCAAAAATAAATGGCCTGCTCATTCAGTGGGTGATAGTTGGAGGCTTTGCAGTTTGCCGTCAGGGAGGTTGTATTGGTGTCTCTGCTACTCTGGCCTGACTTCACAATTGAGATACCTCCTAGTTTTGTTCCTGAGACTTTGGTGAAATGTACGGGTTCTGTATGAGCAGACAGCTCAAGTGCTTGGGCTGTGGGTGTGTGATGGGTGTGTGATAGCTGTGCTTGGCAGGCTGGGCAGTCAGCACACACGGAGCTTGGCGCTGCCCCTTCTTCACTGGGGGGACTTGGGTCATGAAACACTTGTATCCTGTGTCTGTGTAGTGAGGGGGGAAATAAAGCTATCACAGAGGGAAGGAGAGAAAGTGGGCACTGGTGGAAAAGGTAGGAATTACTGTCTTTGGGATGCGATGACATTAAAAAAAAAAAAAAAAACTAAGGAAATCTGCAGATTATAAGCTCTGGAGAATTTGTGGTAGGAGTTCTTCTGGCATCTGCTTCCCCCCAAGGTGTCTCCAAAGGGGACCTTCCTTCCCCACCCCTACCCCCTGGTTGCTCTTACTTTCCTGAAGTTACCAGAGTGCTCTGAAGCACAGTAGGTCCTTCTGCCCTGAAGAACAAGTAACTTTCTTTTTTTTTTTATTTTCCTTCTGCCACGCGGGACAGAAGTGGTTATTTGTGCAAGAATTTTTTCTACTGTTGAATTACTGGACAGGGAGAAGATAACAAATTGGTCTCTCTGAGTGGCACCTGCCTGCAAACTCTTCAGATGCTTATTCACAAACTAGTAAGAAGAAAAAGGAAACTTAAATTTGGGATGGGGGAAAAAAAGCCAAACAACACTGGGCTGTATGGAAATGAAGTGCTGTGCATACATTTGTAGTATGGGGCTTCCTTATTTCTATCCAGTAGCAGGATGGGGCAGAGGGAGATGAAGATGCTTGTTCTACAATAGGAGTGTTCCATGTATAGATTATTAAGGCAGGAATGAGATCCTGGATGAGATCAGTCTTTCTTCAGCTGCATCCTTTGACTTTTGCTTAAGAGCATTTGAACCAGACTGCTGTTGAAAGAAGAAGATGAGGCTGCTGGCAAAGCCTTGATGTGGGCTGGAAAATTTGGAACAGCTCCCGTCAAGCAACTGTTGGAGTTTTTCAATAGCTTGCTGGGGGGGGGACACCTGTTGGGTTGCCAGGGCAGGTAGAAACTTTGGTAACAAAATATTTGACCCAGAAGAGGGGAATGTTGACTACCATTATTATATGCACAAACCTCTAGCGTATTTTATTCATTACTGAGTTGACTTGATTTCCTCTAGAGACATTTGTAGGGCCTAAAAAGCTTTTTTTTCTTATTACAAAAAAGTTTTATATAGGTAACTTTTAAAAAGCCACAATTAGTAAATAATGGAAGACCTTTAATGTATTGAATGAAGATAGCAGGATGCAAAACTACAGTGTCTATAATTCTGTCAGAATTTCTAGAAAGTTTTTAAAAGTTCATTTAAAGTCTTGACAGTCATTTGTAGCTATAAAAACTTACCATAATTAATACCATCTATAGATCAATTTTTTCTTGTAGATATGGGAATGTTCTCCCTCAGACTTTTTCAATATCTAAAAAAAGAAGAATTAGTCCAATGTTTATTTCCTTATTATATAAAGAACACCCCAGGAGAGTACTTATGTTGAGTCTGCTAGAAATCACTTTTATTGATGTCCTCTGCAGCTTGCCTTATATAGCAAATGCAAGATATTTGCTGAGGTTTTATTTTTTTTATTATTATTTTGTTTCTTATTTTTGTGATACTGCAGAACTTCCTGTGTAATTTGTGTTGGTTTTTTCCTCCTGTTGTATCTAGACAGTTTCAACTATCCATCTAGAAATTTGAGAGGGGGGTATATGAAGTTAAATTAATTAATTAAAAAATAATAATGCACAGAAGTTAGTCAATTTATAGCAAGTTTCCTTGATACCTCAGGTGAGGCCTATATAGATGTAGAGTATGTCTTTTATTCTGAGTCTAGCCATGCTAAAATATTTGGAAAGAATATCACTTGTAAGGTTTGTTTCTTCTATGCAGTTTAGTTTGAAATATTTATCTAAATATATTCAGTTAGAGAAATTTGAATGTATCAAAACAGGAGTATAACTAATCCCATTGTAGCATGAAAACTTAACATATTTCATTTATGTAAGCGTTTTGGGCTCCTTACTAGCAGATATTTAACTGGTAAAGGTGGAGGCCTTGTGACAAAGACCCAATTTAAGAGATTAATCTCAAAAAAACGCATGTCTGTGTCTAAATGGATACATTAAAAGGACACTTTTCTAGAGATGTAGAATTAAATGCTTTCTGTTGAATCATCTAAGTACACTGTTGCATTGTGTTTATCATAAATATCAAGCCAATTAGTATTAAAAAGAGCATACTTCAGGTACAAGTTGTTATTGATTTGGCCTACGAAACTGAGGTCATCAAAATCCAATGCCCCACTAAAAAGAACAGTTCTTAACTTGTGTTATTTATTTCTTTAGAATCTTTATATGTCGGCTGTACGTGTTTGCTACAGACAGGATAACTGTGAATTGAAACACTAATGCTCTTTGTTTTATAAAAAATCCCTCAGTACTCTGTACTTGTCAATAAGCAACAAAAAATCCCAACTGATTAGACTGAACATACAGGAACTGTAGATCATCTCCCCTCTAGACGAAAGCAGACTGGGTACCATATAAAGCCAATTAAACACAGTGGTTCCAGAAACGTTGCTTGCCTGATGGGCTCAATCTTATATTTAGTCTTCATTAATAGCTTTGCTGGATGGCAGCAAGTACTTATGCAGTTAGTTGATCCCCAGTTACTGGTGGTTTATATTGGTCGAATTCTTAAAGCATTGCAGAGGAATGAAGTCTCTATTCCAGCAGCCGGTTGTCTGTTAGGCAGAGTCACTGGGAGTGAGCTGTGTAACTGGTGAATTAGATGTCTGCCCACGGGGCTGTAGTCAGCAGCCTGTGACAGTACTGAGAGAGGAAAATGAATTTAACACGCACGTTGCCTCAATTTTTTTCAGACACTGGCCAGAAGAAGACCCCAGACAAGAAAGATGGTCGACGAATGTCTTTTCAAAAGCCTAAAGGAACTATTGAATATTCTGTAAGTTACTGTTTTATTGTTAGAATGTCATTGCATAGCAAGTGCAGACTTAGTTTCATTACAAAATATAAGCAGAACAGTAATGTACATTACCTTTAATCTTAGAATTCTGTGTATCTGATAGCTTATTTTGACAAGAATTAAATCGGGATTTAACTAATGTACCTGAGTAATGTTTTTGTTTGTTTGTTTTTCTTGAAGTTATTTTTTTTCTTAAAAAAAGCCCAGGCAATCAATCTGACTGATTCACTTTTAGGTAACTAGTTAGAAATGGTAAATAGCCTTAATTATAAAGTCATGTGCAAGTTCCCTGCTTTCAGCATTATTTAATAAACTGTTGGCATCATGAGAAATAACACAGTGAAGTTGCGGGGGGGGAGGGAAAGCTGTATCTTGATACTGACCTTCTGGCATTCTCCTGATAGTTTTCATAGATCTATACCATTTACTGTACAGATCTTTCTGCAGCAGTATCTGAAAATGGAGCCTTTATCTGCCTGTTCTGTTCTTGAAATGACCCTCAAACTGTGCTGCAGTCAGCTTTTCACATTTGTGGTTACTAAGGGAAACTGAAGTGAGAAGTATCTGTCTTGTGTTATATACTGGAAATATAATTAAGCCTATAAATAATGCTTATAGGGTTGACGTTAAAATAGGGAAAGTCTGACACAGTTATCTTTGAATGATTTTGAAGCAGGACATGATAAAATAAAAATGAGAACTCCTTTATAGAAAGTCTTTACTAGTCCTCTTAGTGTTCTCTTATTCCTAGAATAAGAGAGATGGGAGAAACTTAACTCTTAATGTTCCATCAAGCCAAGCTGTAATATGGCTTAACTACTGAGAAGGCTTACATATAGTCATTTGGAGAGAGGCAGAGGATGTGTGTATTGGAGTAGGAATCACTTCTTTAGTGTGGCATATGTTGGGAATTTGAATATAATTCTAGCCTATACCAAAGACTTTCTTGGACCTGAAATTTAAAAAAGAAATTTCTGCTGCTTACATTCTAGCAACTGAAGAATGATAAGGTAGATGTGACTGTTGTTTCTATTACATTAACCTCATTTTGTCTGACATAATTGGAAAAAAATGCTGTGATGTAATTCTGTAAAACTGGGTTTCCTCTTCAGTCAGTAAATCCCTTACCTTGTCTCTTGCAAGTGTGTGTGTGCATTTACCTTGGTATGTAAGATTCCAGGCAAAGCCAAAGCACCAAGCTTTGCTTTTTTAAATTGTATGTTTGTGTCAAGTTATGTACTTCTGCAGGTTTTTGTTGTCCAGTAGGTGGGGTTTTATTTGCAAAATAACTTTCCTAATACATACTAAAGTATGCATCACTTCCTTGTGAGTCAAAAAGACGATTCACAGGAATCAAAGGCTTTTTGTCTTTAGACTTAGTCCAGCTTCTAAAGGAACCTGTTGTGTGCATGGAACACGGTATGTTTCAAATACCATATTCCGTCTAGTTTTGTTGTACATCTCACTCATGAAATAGTTTTCAGAGCTTTTGGTTATGTGTCATTCACATATAAAATAATATGTTTTAGTAAAAAAACATAGATTTAACTTTTAGGAACCAAAGTCACATTCACTACATGTATGAGAGAGGTCTGGTAACTATTGTGATAATTTACTACTTTTATTACTTATGAGTTTATTCCATATTACTATGAACTTATGTCTGGTTTCTAATTTCATCCTACTACCTCTCAAAGCATCAATACACACACATGTATGTACATACACATATGTCTGCATGCGTTGCTGCTTCGTGAAGTAGTGGACAGACAAAGACCGAAGCCAGACTCCGCCCTGGTGTTGTTGAAAAGTTAGTGGAATTTTTTACTTTGTTTTTTTTTTTAGTAATGATTTGAAGTGTTAGTTTTTTCCAGTGGCTATGTGGTTTTAGGAGGGAAGGGCTTATTTGTATTCCTGAAGTTTGGAGTGAGTTGGAATGTCACTGATGCAAACTTCAGGCTTTTAAGGTGAAATATGCTTTCCATCAGATCTTTTTTTAAAATTCATTACTTTAGGGACAAATAAACAATAAAATACATTTTCTCTTAACTGCTTTTTGATTTTAGTTTTAAATGTTAAAGATTTTAATTTAAATTTCTTGAAGCATAGAAACTTGAAACTGCTGTTCTGTATGTACCACCAATGAGAAGATATCAACAGATGTGTTACTAAGTGAAGGAAGCAAGTCCTAAGCTTACCTAGGCTAGTAGGTTTAGAAGAATGTCATGAAGTTAATTTTCAGTGACTGCCTTTAAAGGATACAGAAGACTCCAGTTTGTTTTTACTGTTATTGCTTAGACAGTGAACAGATTTTATTTTTTTTAAAGTGATTATAGTTTCTTGTTTTCTGAATGTCAGTCAACAGATTAGATGCAAATTGTTATCTGTTTTTTCAGAATTCATAGTTGGTGTTCCAAGCCAATTGTTCTCCCCTTCTGCAGACAGCTGATGCCTGTGAGCAGGCTCTAAGGACCAACAGAGCAGATAGTTTAGGTGAATTATTGTTACTAGCTAGAAATTCCTTTAGTTCTTTCTGTGTTGTGAAAATAGCTTTTTTACGTTGCTTATTGGATATAACATTGCATTAGAGGTCATTTGTGTTACATGTTGTACAAACATAACCAGTGTCTGCCTACAGGTATTAGAAGAGCCAACTGCAGCTAAATAAAGGAGAGTAAGTGGATGGTGTTGGCCACTGATCACCGATGATAACAGCATGCTAGCAGCTGCATGACTTCAACAGGAATCTTCTAACCCCCTCTTCCTTTTGATGAGAAAAAGGAAATAATTGGCTATTTACAGACTTTCCTCAAGTGCAATAGGCTATACAGTAAAAGCACTACTTGTTTAAACAAAAGTATGAGTGAGCAATGGACACGGATGATATGGTTTATTGGTGTTGGAGGCTCCAATGTAAGACTTCTCTTCCTTTGCCTCACCCTCTCCTCTTTAAATCTTCAGGGACTGAAGGCTGTGCTTTTCTCCTGTAATAACAGATAAGCACCTGATACAAAGAGTATGTTGTTCAGATCATGACAAGAACCTGATATAAATTAATCAAGGTCACACAAGCCTATAATAGACCAGAGTCTTAAGACTGAGCTTTAAGCCAGAGTCCTCAGGGTTGAACTATTGATCTTCCTGCATGTGGATTCCCAGTTACTTAATGGTAAGTCAGACATCTGGAAACTGGGTCTGGACTCTTGTTTTAGTTAGAAACCAGTTACATATGTATACTGAGAACAAAACTACAGGGGCTTCTGAAGTCATCTTCTTAAGGTAAAACACGGAGGAATTATTGATCCTTTCTTAGTTTAAGGGGTGTGGGTGGCAAATGTTCCTGTGGTGGCCATCAAACACCTGAAAGTTCAGTAGACTTCAAACCCACGTGAATACTTAGAATTTCTTGTTGTAATAATTTGCTGAGCAGCTTTATTTTGTGAGCAGAGAAATGGTGAATATCTGCTAATATCTTTTTAGAATAACTGGATTTTGCTTTCAGTCCTAAGGTAGCTTGGATAGAGAGTGCTAAAGACTCTCTCTTCTGGTGCACCGTCACTGGCATACTCTTCTTCCCAGTTTTGGGGAATATGTAGATCGTAATGATGGCATATTACTTTATCTGTTGTATCTTTTGCCTAATTTTAAAATTACTTTTGGAGTTACTTTTATGATATTTACAAGTTCTGTTTTCCTAATGTGGCATATTATAGAAATTAGACCTATTAACAATTAGTTAATATAATCATAATCTGATAGTGCTAAAAGCTTGGGTACAGCACCAAAGTTGTGTCCTCTTCTCCTTTGTCCTTACCCCTTCTTCAAGTCCTCCTGTCTCTTAATTTTGTTAGTTCCTTTTAATACTCTTAAACCATTGTTTTGTTGTTTTTTGGTTCTTGGGCATCTAGTCTTGAAATATTTAAATTAATAAATTCTTTGTGCACTCTGATTTGCATGTATTCAGTGAGTAATTTTTAATGGAAGAATGAGTGAACTCCAGTTGTTGAGATGCAATAACAGTAATACCAGTAGAGAATTTGGTTTTAAATAAGGTTTTTTGAATAACTTTGCCAGCTGCTAAACCAACAGAAATGAAGGCAGTTTGAGCTATAGACAGTGTGACTCTGAAGTGCTTTGTCTTCTGGTGCACACAAGCACACCTGGCATACATGGGTAGCACTCTTGTCAGTGGCAAAGGGCTAATTAATGGGGTGTGCTTCTGCTCAAATAGGGACACGGTAATTTGAAGAGAGTGTTTAATTTGGGATTTTGTTTTAAAGGGAAGATGGAAGGTGTGGCTCTTTCTGTACCTGGTCATATACGTAAAAACTGTTTTTTAGCTGACTTACAGGTTTAGGCTTACTCGTATACGTATGTGAGTACATAGGGTAGAAGTAACTAGGTAGTAAGGCCTTATGTGACCTATATCTGCATAAGAGAGTTGACTGGAAGCTCTTGCTACAGAGTATAGGAAACCTACTTACGTTGTAAGAAGCTGTTTTTCAACAGAAGCTGTTGTATACAGCAGAGTTTGTGTGCGTCCTTTTTTTGTATGTTTAATGCAGTCCTGACTAAGTGATTCTTGTTTTCTTTTTATATTTTCTTTAATCAGTATCTTTGAATCTTTATATTCAAGTCAGTACACTGAAAGAAGAAAAAACAATGCATGATCTGTACTGAACCACTTCAAAGCACCAGCTGGCCAGCTCAAGTTCTCTTTGGATTGTTTCGGGAATGAAATAGTGTTTTCACGTGTTTGATGGTTGTTTTTCATAGGATTACTAGTATTTTAACGAATCTTGCCATTCTTTTAAAATCATGAAACAATGTAATCACTGTTAATCATCCCTCTCCTTTCTCAAAAGGGGAAATTACTTGTCTGATGAAGTTTCAATAGATAACTTTAATATCCAAATAATTATATAAAATGCTTAATATTCAGAATAGCATTTGAATAGCTACATGAATAATGTATAGAAAGTTTGTTTCCTGGGAGAGAAGGAATGACTCTTTGCTCTCTATTCTGGTATTAAATTGATGGGGAAAAAATTATTGAAAAGCTGGGGGGGTGGCTGTGGTATAGGGTGGCATGTTTTTTCTTTGTTAGTTCTTATAACTCTTTGGAAAAGCATAGTTTTCTTTCAGTTTTTGGTAGTTCACATTCTATTTTTGGAAACTGTAGAAAGGCCAAGAATTGGAAAGTAGGCCTTTGAATTTAGGGAGATAATTCAGGAAGTCTTTATTACATGAACAATTTGTTTTAAGAAGGTATCAGTGCTGGTCTCTGAAATCCCATGTAGTGTGGAGATTGGCCTGTGCAAACTTCACAGCCAAATATGAAAAGGAAGCTTATATTTGCCTTTCTTGTGTTCATGATCTGTGAGATAAACCCTTTAGTTGCCAAGAGATCTCACCAGGTGGTTTTATTTCTGAAGTCTGAAAAGCGTGAATGGAGTCTTAAAGGGCTTAAGTTTTGTGGTTTTTAATTGAATGCTTTTAACTTGTTTCATATTGTATGTTAGCCTAAAATCTCTAATATTTCAATCATTAAGTGATACATAAGGAATATTTATCTAGCAGCTAACTGTTGTCCTCCAACATTTGTGTGAGACAAGCTTTTGAATTAGGCAAAGCTTTTGAATCTCACTTTACAGTTTGTTTTAGCAAACTTGCTGTATTATGTAGAGCTGCTGGTGGAAGCACTACTGTTTGTTCATTTCATTGTCAGTTTTGTTATTGTCTATGGAACAAGCACTATATATCTGGTCAGGTTAGGGTCCTGCTCTGATTTCTGTTCTAGTACCCATATAAGTGGCATACAAGAACATTCTTACTTTTCACATACCTATGTGATCATAACAGTACTGAATTACTAAGAGTTACTATGATACAGTCTTTCATACCTGCAACACTGGTACACTGGTAGAGAGAGATGTTTGCTGCTTTGTTCAGCTTAATGGCTTCCTATATAAAGAATTGTCATAATTGAATTAGAAATTTATCTTAGAGCTAGTTGCCATTTCTTTGGCATACTTATTTTTTTGTTGTTGTTGTTTGTTTTTTTTTCCTTTAATGAATCTAGGCTGACAAATGTACTTTACAAAATGATAATTATTCTGTATGGAAAGGAATTCTTTCTCTTACCTGTGAACCTTCATTTTGTTAGTATCCCAAACTGCCCTCTGTTTTCATCTGTTGAACTATAACAGCCTTCAAAGTACTTTTTCTTGCAGAACAGCCCACTTGTCTATTTAAAAGATGTAGTTTGCTTCTTTATATCTATTTCTATTATTTCTATTCCTGTACTGTCAACATTGTTCCCTAACATGACAAAACTTTGAAAAAACGTAATAAAGACAAAGCATTTATTTTCCTAAATTCTTCTGGGGCTAGTGTTCTGTTCAGTGTTAAGCTTGAAACGTTCAAGTGGGAATGTGTTCTGAGGAGCAATTATTTAACTTTTTGTATACTGCTTTTGCTTTACAGCTAATAGAAACTCTGCCAGCTACTCCCACAATCCAAATAAAAAGTATTAAAATATTAAATATTTAATCACCCAATATTAACTAATGCTATAACGTGGATACTTACTCTTCTGCTCTGGCAAAATGTTTGCTGCTTCTATGAAGAATGAATGTGCCTGGTTACATTCTACAGAGAGCAAAACGTATAATGCTTTGTAGTTATGCAGAATATACTAATTCAACTGGAACAGTCCACAACAGAGTATGGCTGGAAGCAGGGTAGCCCAGTGGATGTTGTATTACTTACCTCTACTGCAGTAGGGTTTCAGAAGTGGAGGGTTCTAGTCTCTGGGTTCCAAGCACCGCCTCTTCCTGTGTGACTGTGTGAGGTCAGGGTCTGCTCAGAGCAAGCTCTGCCAAAAGCTCTAAAGGCATGTGTGATCCAACACGCTTCCTTCCCTCCTCTCACCTTCCCCTCAGGTTTTTTTCTGCCCTGGTTCAATCAGTCACGCAGAAGTAAAGGCCTTCAAGTCTAGCAACAGTTAACAAGGCATATGAGACATGGTGCTCCCACATTCTTGCTAAGGAAGTGAAGAGAAGGGCAGAAGATACCTAGTGGATACGCAGTCAGCTAATGATATCTGCTGGCTTTCTCACAACAGTTCTGTGTAGAACATATGCTATGAGAAAAACATAGGTTTGTTTCTCACTTTTTTCCCTCCCTGCCCTACTTTTTCCTGGAAAATTAAGTAAAGGAAAGGGAATTTAAAAGAGAAAGCATTCTTTTCTGTAATTGTCAAGAAAACTTAATTGAATAGCCCCCAAATAGAAACAAAATTAAGCCTATGAATAGTCTAATACAATTTACATAGAGTGGAAGGTGTATATCTTCTGCAGATGTAATAAGCAGGACAAATGGGAAAACATGTAAGACAGGAGTCAGTGGAATTTCTCTAGCTGTCCTCCATAGTTAGCAACACAAATGTAGCTTTGCTTGTATTGCTTCATCTCCTCTTAGCTGATAAGAGTTATTTTTTCTGGTACAGTGTTTATGAAGCCCTGTGCAATTACACAGTAAACTTCTGGGTGTATGCTCCCTTGTCATGTCATCTTCAGTGTTCTTAAATGCTTGCTATAAATTCTTTATTCTGAGATGTTCTCTGAATAAAACTTTTTTCCATTTGCTTTCTTCTGTTGGTTCATATTGAATACATTTTGGATGATAGAGGTGAGAACAAGAGCTTGAAAAAAATCCTTTCCTTACTGAGGAGTCACCTACTCAAAATGCTTATGTTCCATCTGCTGTCATACTGGTTGACCTGTTTTGCTTCAGTGTTTTTGCTTTTTATCTCAATGATGGATTTTACTTGAAAGTCAGGTTAATAGGAGCTTATTTCAATGGAAAGATAGTGCCTTTGTGTTTGTAGGCATCGCTTCAGTGTTTTTGTAAGTGAAGAGCTGAAAAGGGGAGCTGAAGAGGGAGAATGAAGGGTTCTGTGGAACCAGTCAATTGTGCATTGGTCCAGCAATACTCAGCAGTGAATTCATAGACCAGAAGTTCTGGTGCAGTAGCTGAGCCTACACAGCTCAGTGTGTGTGGCTGATACTTCTGGCCATCTGGAAATATAGTGGGGAGGCAGGTGGCCTTATATGGGGTTTCAATATGCTAATGTTTAGGGGATAGGTACGTTGGGGTTTTGATTGGGGTTGTTGGTTGGGTTTTTTTGGCAATCATAAGATATGAAGACATAAAGTTCATCAAAATCTTGGTAGACCTACATGTGATAAAATTTGTAAGCCACTATTTGAACTAACTGCTTACAGGTTTGTTTTTCTTTTTCTTTTTTTCCCCAATTGATACAGGTGGAATCAAGAGATACTTTAAACAGTATTGCCTTGAAATTTGATACAACACCAAATGAACTGGTTCAATTAAATAAGCTATTCTCCAGAGCAGTCGTTCCTGGACAGGTACTATTACGCTATATGTGTTACTTATCCAACAAAGACCTTTTTCTCTGTATTTCTCATCTCTGCCAGAGAAAGTGTTAAAGTACTTCTCTTACTGGTTTCCCTATTGGCTTTGTAAAAGTTTTTAATTTTTTCATTTTTCTCTAGTTTGTGAATTCCGTGTGCCTATTAAATAACTACCTAAAAAGGGAACATGTATGAAGCTACCTGTCTCTCTTAAATAAGATTCAGAGGACTTAAAAACTAAGTATACGTAATGGTATAATAAATAACACTTGGGTATAAGCTAAATTATTTTGCAAGCGTATTAGGCTATTTCCCAACACTAGCTCAGAAGGCAAATTCAGGGTACAGCATACAAACAACATTCCTGGCTGAATATTACTGTCTGCAATTTTATTTTAATAAATTGAGTAATGTTTCTATTCCACATCAAAAACGTCCTGTCTTTACTAGCAGTATATGAAGTATCATTTTTTTTCTTCCAGGTCACTATTGCTTACAGTTTTTTCTTTCCTTTTTTTTTTTTCCTTCACTTTTCATTCCTCTTTGAAAGCCAGGCCTGGAAACAAGTGATAGGTCAGCTACAATATTAACCATTGGCCATTTGCTATTAGCTCTCCGTTTGAAAAAAATCTCGTATTCATTTCTGATTGCTGTAAATCTAGGTATCTTGAATGCCTACCACAGCCAAAGTAATATATTTAAGGGGTGAATAGCTTCAGTTTGGGTTGGTTTTTTTGTACATTTGGTATGCTATGTCTATGAACTTGTTTCACAGCCTGTGTCTTGGTTGCTCGAATAGTTGAGTAATGGGAAGAGAAATAATTGGGCAGGTCTTCCTTGGACACTGTATTGCGAATGTTCCTGGCATGCTGTATACTTTTAATGCTTCCTATCTGAACTTTTTCTTCAATTATTATAACTAAAAGTCAGTCTTATCTCAAGATATCATTTAAAAAACTTTAAAAGCGTAAATGAAGAAGTACTTTCTGTCATACTGTTTATTCCCTCAACTCATATTTTCTGTTAAAATTAACGGGAGCAGGATCCATTTTGTATAGCTTATTTTGAGAAAGCATAGCAGATATACCTGAACTGATGGGAAATCTAAAGTAAACCTGCAAACATAATTTCTAACTACATTATATCTTCTTTATAGATTTTGTATGTTCCTGACCCAGACTACATTTCTAGTGTGGACAGCTCCCCCTCTCTAAGTCCTATAAGTCCCTTATCACCTACATCTTCCGAAGCAGAGCTTGACAAGGCTACAGTAAATGTAGGTATACCTGTTGTCCTTGAAATTAATTTTCCCTTACAAGATGTTACAAATGCTATGCTTTCTTCTTTAACTAATCTTTCATTTTGGAGAGAAAGTACTTTACAACACTTCGAGTTGAAAAGTAAAATAGTACCTTTTTAAAAGTAAATATGAGCTTTTAATCTAAGTGACAGTTTTCTATGTGAAAACTGATTTGAAGGCAAGTTATTTGTAGCAAAATGCTATCCTTGCACACTGAAATCTTGAATACTAATTCCTGTTGCATTTCTGTATTTGTTACCTTTCAGAACTAGTTAAACATTTGTCTCTAATCTTACTGACTGTTTTTGCAGCAATGATATATTGGCAAGAATACTTAAGTAGCTAAAAGGCAAGGGCTACCCCTCTGGTTTCATTTTGCAAAACAAAGTAAAGATTAAAAAACAAAACAACCCCCAGACAAACAAACAGAAAACCAAGCCTGTTCCAGTGAAGGGCTAATACAGAGTTGAGCATAACTGACTTCTGCTTGGTAGTTCTACCTTTCTAGACTTTCATGTAAGTCTACAAAATTGTTTAGCCATCAAAGCTGCTCTGTAATTCAGCTCAAATGTAGAATTTTTTGGCTAGGAGCTAGCTTTGTAAAAGCATGTCTTTCCAGGAACACTGGTTTGCTGTCAACAGAATTCCATGTGGAGAACTCCAACCAGGAAGATACAGTATTGGAGCCTGAGCTTCTCTGCAATTATGACCTTATTCGGATGTTTCTTAATATGTTACTACTATTCTTTTTCCAGTTAACATTATCTTTTCTTTCAAATAACAAATTTTCTGGGTAGCATTTCCTGATAGTGCTCAGTCAGACTGTCAAAAGTCTACTCCAGGATTCTGGGTGCTCAAAGGTTTGAGACTTTAAGCATTTATATTTTTTATTTGCTTGCATGACCTGGATCCAGAGAAATTTAAATATAAAGGTACTGCATTTTTTCTGAGTAGGTTCCCAAGGTGCGTTACAGAGGTTGTGATGACCCTTCAAATGCAAAGTACTGTTTGGTTTTGCTGTTATACCTTTACTCTGACCTAGTATGTTGTCATGAGATGTCTGCTGTCATTTGTACTGAATAATTTCTTTTGTTTTATGGCAAACTAAAGCTGTTGTAGCACAGTAAATAGACTAGTCTGCAAGAATACATTCTTTTGTATCGGTCTCAGAATGACTGTAAATGCTAGTATAGGCCTACCCATATACCATATGTTGTGAGAAATTACTCAAGGGATGATTGTTAGTTTCACTACTAGAAATCAGAGCTCTTTCTACAATGCATTAGATCTCATGTCAAAAAATACCTTATTCTTGCTTTTGTGGATTATTTTTATATGCTTGTTTGCATATAGTAGATAAGGAGACTTAATAGTGTAAACATACCTGTAATTGATTTGAAACACTTTTATTGACTATATGCACATAGCAGAGATAAAAGCTTGAAAGTGTAGAAGAAACGAAGTAGATTAAAGTATTTTCAAAGTTAAAATCCTCTTATGCAAAAGATTGTTTTGTTTAGTGTAGGCAGTTCAGTGTTAAACAACTTGAGTTTTAAATTTCGTTGAACTGACACTTACTGTATGGTTGCAGAACTACTTTGTGCGTCTTGTTACATATCATGGATCACTACAAGCAGTTCTTAAATGCTTCAGGGAAAGTGGAAAAAAAAAAATAAACCATGTGACCATAAAGTGTTTATGGAAGTTTCTGTTTTGGAGGTCTTTGGAAGTACATGTAAGGAGGGCAGAGCTATTTCTAGATACAGTTTGTCAAAAGAAAGCAACAAACAGAAATCTCTTGCACGTGTCAGTGTGGACTGCATGTCTGTGTGTGTTTGGTTTTGTTTTAGACAGTTTCTCCAGCCACACAAAAAGCACTCAACTTCTGTTTAAGCAGTTACGGCTGGAGGGTTTTGTTCTTCGTCACAGCACTTGTTTTCCATGCTTCTCTTTGCTGATTGCTATCCTTATGAATGAGAGAAATACTAGTGTAAATTCTGTAATGCTCTGTATTGATGTCTGTCGTCTTTGACTCTCCTCCAATTTTGACTCCAGATTTGCAGTTCAATTTAAGCATGTTTCAAGGTAAAGAAGATATATTATTCTGCCTGTATAATGTAAAGAGGTTGTCTTTGTGCTATGGTGATTGAAATCGATGATTTCCTCCTAGAAATTGAATAAAGTGACTCACCCATGTGTGAACCTCTGTTGAGGCAAAATAGGAACTTACGATACGCTTTGGTTTTTTGTTTCTGTTTTATCAAACATTGGCGTAGCTTAACACAACTGTGTGGTTACATACAAACCAGCACATTGGCTAATATAAGATCTGCATAATCCTGTTAAGTTCTTTTTTTTATGTTGCTACACTTAAGCTAAGATTTGAGTGTATATTTCACTAAATTTGTTAGTGTCAGTACGTATGAAAGGACTCCTCTTACATTAAGCCTTTGTTATGCTGCTGGATTTTGTGAAGAGTTTCTTCATTCAGCAGTCTGCACATACTTGAGAAGATCCAATAAGCTTTACTACCTATAAAACTTAAAATCCATTTCAAAATAATATGTAGTGACAAGGGTGTCATCATTAAATTTGCAAGTCTGACACCAATATTATTCCTGCTCCTATGTTGCATGGCAATATGAGTGAGAAATAGGTGGCTTATTTGCAGTGGACTTGGATATCAGCTGAGGACTTTTGCAGCCACTTGCTAAGTTGTATGTGTCACAAGGGGACCACATACCTTTTTTTAGAAGAAAGGTGTACATAGAAGGAAAACTCGTCTCAAGGAAGTTTGCTTTGTAATTATATCTTCATTAGCTTTTTCAGCAAAATTCAGTTCAGTGTTCTGTAAGTACTCGGGTTTTTTTATTACTTTCTAACTAAAATTGAAAGATGTAGGCAAAGGCTAAAGTAGTGCCAGAGAGATGATGAACTGAAAACAATTATGCATAATGTTCCTGGATGTCTTTAAAGGCATTTAGCTGCAGTCTGTGCTAGGGAATAGAACTGAACAGAAAAGTAGAAAACCAAAGGGAATGTAGAGGCTCACGCTTTTTACAAATAGTAGTATTTTATTAGTAACTACAGATAGCAAGTATGTATGAAATGGAAACCTTTAAATGTTGATTTAGCTCCAAAACAAGATTGCCATGACTATAAAACAGGGTTTGGTGCAGTCTGTCTTCTATACATGTAGAATTTATTTGTAAACAATTTTTTCATTGTGTGTCCTGTCCTTGGTAGGGTTCCATGTTCACTACTTTGTTGGATGCACTGTTAGACATCAAGATGGGTAATTCTTCCTATTATCTGCCCAGGAAGGTCATGAAGGAAATCTTCTGGAAGTTGTATCCAGGCATGTGAAAGACAAAGATGGTTGGGAACAGCTGGAGTGAATTTGCAAAGGGTGTATTGTGCCTGACCAAAGTGATTGCTTTCTGTGATGAGATGACTGGCTCAGCAAATGCAAAAGAGCAGTGCATGTTACTTTTCTTGACTAGAGCCAGGCCCTTGACACTGTCCCAAAGCAGCCTTGTTACAATACTGGGGAAATGGGAACTAAACGGGTGGACTGCAAAATGGGCTGGAAAAATTGGCAGGATCTTTGGGTTGAAAGTGATTTAGCATTTGTGTGTGTGGTTAGTTATTTTTTGTTGTTTGTTTTTCTGTGGTGGCAGGCAGTTACAAATCCTTGAGGGTCCCTACTGGGGTAAATATTGTTTATAATCTGCTCATCCGTAACCTGAATGGTGAGAAAGGGCAGAATGCACTGCTAGCAAGTGTGGGGCAGCAAAAATTAGGGAAAGCAGTCAGTACACTGGAGTGAAGGGCAAGGACTAATCATCAGAGGGAGATCAGGAGTCTAGAGGTGAAGTAGCAGCTCATGAAGTTCGACAACAGCTAAGACCTGCCTGGGACAGAAAGAGCCCTGTGTGGCAGGACAGGGTGAGGGTTCACTGGCTACACAGCAGCTTTGCAGAAAAAGACTAAGGGCCAAGGACAGGTTGAGACTAGTGTCCTGGTGTCCACTTGTGATGGTGAAGGCTAATCACATGCCAGGTGGCAGATAACAAAGGAATACCAACAAGTTAGGGAAAATGGTTATTGCCCTGTCTAGGGAGCTTGTGAAGCTGCATTTGCAGTGTTGTGTACATTTCTGGCACCTCAAGTACATGCTGCAGAGGCTCCAGTGGAGAGCCATTGAGGTCATCAGGGAATGGAAACGTATGAGGCATAAGGATTTGCTGAGAGCTGGTGTGTTTTTCAGTTTGGAGAAGAAAATACTAATGGACAACCTGATTTCTGTGTTGTACTACCTAGTAGGCAACATGGAGAAGAAGAGTCAAGGGTTTCAGAGGCTCATAGTAGAACAATGGGCAGCATCAGCTGCAAGTTACTGCATAGGAGGTCCTGGTTAAATAACAGGAAAACATTTTTTACAATGAGAGAGTGATTAGACACTGGAGCAGGTTTCTCAGAGAGGCTGTGGAATCTCCAGCCTTGAAGATGGAAACTCAACTGGAAAGGCCATGAACAACCTGGTCTAATGTAGGTTTACACCTACTTTAAACACAGGGTTGGGCTAGCTCACCTTCCAACACAAAATAGTGTATAATGTTATGGAAAGATAACAGAAGACATTTAATAGAGCTTCTGTTAAAGTTGGAAAATAATCCCTTCTGCTGACTTCTGCTCAAATTTTGCATGTGACCGTATATCGGATGATTTCCTTATGTGAGTTCAGATCATTATTTTGTTGTTTATTCCCAGGTTGATTTTTAATATCTTTGCCCGCTTGCATTTCTTATCATGGGCTGGTTAGACTGTGCTTCGTTAGTTATATACGCCATCAGATCAAAGCACTGCTGTAAACTGCAGTGGATTTGGAACCCTGTTTTTACACTTGCTTTCATGTTAAAGAAAAAGAACAAAAATTACACAATGGAAAAGATTCTTGGAGTTAATACTGAGAAAGGGAGTTTGCTAAGTTTGTGATTTTTTTTTTTATTTATTATTATTTTACTCCCTTCTAGGATCCAGATGGAGTCCAACGGAAAGAGTCAGCTGCTTCACCAGCGCATGCATGTGTTCGTCCTACAAGAGTGGTGTCATCCACCTCCGAAGAGGAGGAAGCATTTACAGAGAAATTTCTAAAAATTAATTGCAAGTACATCACTAATGGCAAGGTACTTAAATGTTCAGGTTTTACTGTTACTGTGTGGCACATAAAAATAAATGTTAGAACATAGAATAGAATAATAGAATGATTTTGTTTGGAGAAGACCTTTAAGGTCATCAAGTCCAACTGTTAACCAAGCACTACCAAGTTACCATTAAACCATGTCCCTCAGCATTGCATCTATACGTCTTTTAAATACCTCCAAGGTTGGTGACTTGACTTCTTCCCTGGGCCACCTGTTCCAATGCTTGATAACCCTTTCAGTGAAGAAATTTTTCCTACTATCCAATCTAAACCTCCCCTAGAGTGACTTGAGGCCATCCTATTGCTTGTTTCTTGGAAAAAGAGACCAGTGTCTTTCAGGTAATTGTAAAGGAGGCATCCCCTCAGCCTCCTTTTCTCCAGACTAACAACCCCAGTTTCCTCAGCTGCTCCTTGTAAGACTTCAGAGGGTTCTCCAGAACCTTCACCAACTTTGTTGCCCTTCTCTGGGTGCACTCCAGCACCTCAATGTCTTTCTTGCAGTGACGGCCCAAAACTGAACACAGTATTTGAGGTGAGGCCTCACCAGTGTTGAGTACTGGGGGGTGATCACTTCCCTAGTTCTGCTGCCAAACTGTTCATGCTGCTAGGATGTTGTAGGCCTTCTTGGCCACCAGGGCATATTGCTGGCTCATATTCAACCAACAGTTGATCAACACCCCCAGATCCTCTTCTGCCAGGCAGCTTTCCAGCCACTGTATCACTGCATGGGGTGGTTGTGACCCAAGTGCAGGACTTGGCACAATTAACCTATGACAAACTGCCCTGTAGCCATACTGTTAAGTGATTTTTTTGTGTTGAGGGCATGAGGTCTGTTCCTTACTCTGTTATCTCTCATAAGCAGTTCTCTTTACTTACATTGTAGAACATGCCTTAAACCATAAAAAAACATGTAGTTGGGTGGCTTCATTTCCATTTTCCTAAAGCAGAACAGTGCAAGCAGAATTAACCTCTGATTCTGTTGACAAACACTTCTGTATTGGGTATAGTATGGTAGAAATCTACATTTTTTTCTTTGAAGCAGAACAGTTCTCTCAATAGTGTAATTACACAAATGCCTTCAAGTTAGTGGCACCTAATTAGCTTCCTTTCAAGTCATAGGTGCCCAAGTCTCGCACAGATGTTTAGGAACTGAGACAATGTCAAAAGACTGTACTGCAGAACGCTCTTGGAAAAAGCAAAATGTATTGCTCTACCACCCTGCAGAAGAATGATTAGATACCTTAATCACACCTTCACTCAAGCTCAATCAGGGCAAAGAAACTGAAAGTACTTGTAGGACTTCCTTCATCTAAAATTTGGATATGTTTTTACAAATACTGCTGATTCTGTGTTGCTCAGCAATAGATTTGCAGATAAGTTCCACTAATGATGAACAGATTAGTAAGAATCTTTTAAAACTACTTATATTTTTTTTTCTGACTGGAAGGATTGCAGATCTATGTATGTCTAGACTTGAAGCCTTTTGACAATCCATGTATATTGGCAGAAGTGAGGTGTTAGAAGCTGGTGAAACCAGTACTGGTAAAGCTTTGTTTATTACTTTGCTCTAGTTTACTGTTAGTTTGCTTCACACCTTGCGCTCTGTCCCCGGGTAACTTTTTTTTTTTTAGGGTGATCCTAGAGAAGTCATTACTTCTCAGTTTCAGGTGCTGTGTCGCAGAGGAATTGGGGACTGTAAGCCTCTGTTAGAAACTAGAATAGGCTAGTTAGATTAGGCTGCCCAGGGAGGTGGTTGAGTCCCCATCCCTGAATGTGTTTAAGAGTCATTTAGATGTGGTGTTGGGGGATATGGTGTAGGGGAGAACTTTGTAGAGTAGGGTTGGTGGTTGGACTAGATGATCCCAAGGGTCTTTTCCAACCTGAATGATTCTATGATTCTATAACAAAAAGAAAGTCTAGTGGTAAAATTTTCAGTATATTATTTATGTTCTGTAATTCCTCATCAGAAAATTATGGGGAGTGTTCACAGCATCTGTCTTTTGACTTGCATCTTTACAGTCTATTTTCTAAGAGCTTTAAGGATAATTCTCTAGATTTCTAAAGAATTGTATAATCCACCGCAGTATCAACCCATACTTGGGGAGGTGGGTGGGTAGACAATGAATGATAACTTGAGTGCCAGATTTCATAAGTTCAGCATGTAATTTAGCCTTTGTTTCACATGTGGCAGGAATGTCCTCTGGCATGTCATCTTATCCGCTCCTTGATACATTTCCTGATGATGTGGGTTGATAAATCTTCAAAGGTTTTCTGGAGAAAGATTAAAAGATTTATCCTCAGCTTCCCACTCTGGAAGTGATTTTGAAGCTCATAGGCAACTGTTTTATAGGGCTTCAGATGTGAAGTCTCAGTCATCAATGTGACTGATGCTCGTAAACTAAAATCTAGTGAAAGCCTATTTTTCAATATGTTTTATTTCACCTATGCAAAAGAGCTTACATTGGGGTAAAACAGTCTCATTTCTCACTTCTCAAGATTGCTTATTCTGGATGTGTTTGGAGTTGGTTTTAGTAACACCTGTGACTTCTTGGACAAGCACACAGGAATTCTGAGATACAGTCAGTGTCTGGAACCTGGAAACGCTTGGCTCTGTTACAATATTTGCTCTCTGTTACCTGGTTATGGATGCTGGTAGAGGCAGGGTGTTGGGCACAGTCAGAAACAGGGTGGTGTGAATATGCCACATCTACTGCAGTCACACCTTAACTCACTGGTTATTCGTATGTAGGGATGCCCTTTCTTGCAGCTGCATTGTTTGGTTATTTTGTAGAAAAACATCTTGCTCTGATTTTTAATTCTTTGCACTGTTCCTCGGAGGCGGAAAAAGGTATCTTAACCAGTCTGCTTGGTTGAAACTGAAATTTATGGAGGAGCTTTGAAATTCTTTATTCTTTTTTACGCTTGCTAGCTTACTTGCCTTGTTTTAAAAAGAATTAGGTAAAGAAAATTTACTAATACTAAGGCTTAAAAAGAAAAAAACACCAACCTGGAAATATGGGCACAAAAAGTACAAAAGCATTGTTCACGAAGTGAAAAGGAGGACACTGACATGGTTCAATACTTCTACAAGAAACAAAGACTAAAACTAAATTGTTATATTTATGGTAAAAGCTTTATAAACTGTGAATTACAGTTTTTGTTCTACCTTGTGTGTTCAAGAACATAATGGAGTTATTTAGAGGTAACTTCTGTTTGAAACCTGCTTGTCAGAAGTCCTCTCAAACCTTCTTAAAAATGTGTTTTATTGAACTGCCTGATCTTAATGTTTGGGCTCACCAGTGTAATAAAGTTTGACTCTAATCCTCCTTTTATGATTGCTTGAATTGCTATCTCGGATATTATATAGATTTAGAGCTCCCACTTCCTGAGGTTTAAGGAACTCTAATGGAAAGAAATTAAAACTGATTCAGAATTGAATATCTGCATACCAGCCCAGTTGAATCTACTTTCAATATGCATTTTTTTACATATGTGGATTAATATTTCTGGACGAGCTTTGAGACCAAAGGGATCTGTTTTTAATAACCTAGTGTGTCCACGTGGTTTTCAGTAATAAAGTGGCTCAGCATTTCTCCTTGAGGCTGTTAAATCTGAACTTTACCTGACTTCATGTCTCTAGAGTCCATCTTACATACGGGAAACTTGACTTCTACAAGTGATGTTTTGGGGAGTTTAGTTCAAGAACAAGAACTTTCTGTAACAGTATCATGTTGAACAACTTAATTAGACTCTGTGTATACCTACTTTTACTTCAGTTTCATTGGCAGAGTTTTTGATACTTTTTTTTTCTCAACAACTAATTAGAAATATGTTCCAAGAGAAACCAGTCACTGGTTGTTTGGTGGAGGATGTCCTATAAAAGCATTTCTGATGGTCCTCTGTCAGCAACTGAGCTGTCTGGGTTTTGAGGTTTGTTTTTGTTTGTTTTTTTTTCCCTAGGACTAGAATACTAGGAGATTAGAGCAAACGCTGGCAGTAACGGGAGTCATGCAGGAGTTTGTAGTATGTGTGCTATTGCCCAGTCTTTATGCTAATGCTTGTGCTCTGATTTGCTGATTTTGTCTCTCTCTAGCCACATTATTGGTACAAATAATTTTTTTAAAATATTTTGACAATTGAATTTGTGTAAAATAAAGTCAAAGAGCTGTTTCTAAAATGTTCAAAAAATAATGTTTACCATCCAAAGCATCTGTGCTGAAGACACAGCATGACAGGGCATGACCACAAAGGAGAAGCTGGGCTCATCTCCCTGAGGTGATATGGGCAGGTGAGGGCATAGGAAAGGCTTTACTTAGTAAGCCCCCATCTGATTCTTTACTCTGAAAAATATATTCACACTGAAAATACTTTCAGCAGCTCAGCCAGACCAGAGAGGGAGTTTTGGAACTTTCTCCCTGCTCCAAAAGCAAGCAACCAAGAAGATTATATGGGGATCAGGCTTAGGCTATCAGTTCTCTTCTGTGCTTGTAAGAGAGCAGGCAAGGTTAGGTTGGTGAAAGTAAGTCACTAAAAAGCAGTATATAGTAGGGTTTTTTTTTTATCCTGGCATCAGTGGTGTTACCTATTTCTGGTAGAACAACTGTGAGATCTGCAGCCATAGCGCCTAAATTTGTATCAGTAGCCAGAAAAGTCTGTTCTGAACCTGAAGTAAGTGCAGGGTACTAAAATGCTCAAGAGTTCATCACTGGCTTATTCTGAGACAATAGTTCTGAAGTATATGTATTTTAGGAATGCTGACATAAAAATCTCTCTGATCTTCAATGGCAAACCAACAAGGAAATCAAGTTTCAAGTACTCTCCTTTAAAGACGATGTGTAATTTTTATCTTATTGAAAACTGTGGTGTAAGCTCTCAAATCCTGGAGCTGCTTCAGTTCTATCTTTCGGGGAAGCCTAGCATAACGTAATGAGCAATTCTTGACCAGTGGTTGGCTAGATGTGTGTGTGCTCCCACTTAGGTGTTTTGTTCTGATGTTATCCTTCTTTTTATCACAGAATCAATAGCCCTTGGTTTCTGTTTGTGCTAGAAATTTCATCTGTTGAGTAATACATGTTGCACAGGCTTTTAGGGAAGCTTTTCTCCTGCGAACAAGTTAGAAGGTGGTAAAGGCAGAAGCTATTTGTCGTATAAAAGAGTCACAGAAATTGTTAGAGAAAGTGGCAGAAACACTGGTATGTCTGGAAAAAAAAATAATTGAAACTTGTGACCAAAAAAATGTTTCTTTACCTGGCTGTTACCTGAGCTTTGCCTAGCTACCTAGGTTAACATTCAATGATCCTTGTTTAATAGTAATAAAAAATGACATTAATATTTATGATGTTCAGTGTATTATTAAGAATCTAATTTCTAGCCTGTAAATTTGGGGCTGCAGTTCTTTAGAGAAGTATCCTGATGTGTTCATGCAGTAACTGTGGACCTTATCAAATAACTTGTGAGCAAGAAATGTTGCTTTGGTCTGACATCTTTTAAATAGATAACAATTAAATAGGTTGTCTGCTTTTGAGGAGCTATAAAGCCAGTATTTTCAAGATACCTGTATAATCTTTCAACTGCTTATAGTCATTGTGATTGCTCCTTAGTCAAGTACGACTAAAAGCCTGATAATTCCAAAGATTTAATTCTCTTTCTCTATCAGTGTAATAAGTTTCAAATGGAATTACATTTTCAGATTAATTTTTGTGCTGAGTATTTACCTATTGGTGTTGAGGGTTTCTTCTAAAACAAAGATAAGAAGCTTTTAGGTTTCTAGCTGTGTCTTTGAGGCTGCAGAGGTAGGCTTTTAGTGTCTTCCATACATGTCTAGGACAGCTGCCTGATGTACAGGTTTAGGGTTTTTCTGCCATCAGACAGGTTATCAGGCTGTTCCAGGAAGCTTCCATTTACAATAGGTCTCTTAAACTTGTTTTCCTTCTGTAGTCAGTTGTCTTGAACACTTCTTTGGCTGAATGTTGGCCTACAGAAAGATTGTATCTACTGTTTCTCAGTGTCTGACTGTGAACACCACAAAGTACTATGCAATTTCTTTAAACACATTCAAATTTGCCCTGGGAACAGACTTTGGTCCTGGATACGATGACATTTCTTTAAGATACTGAGAAGCCTGGCCTTTGGGGTTTGGGAGGGATAAGTTGGTATCTTCTGAACTTCAGTTCAGATACCAGTTTTAGCTGGTATCTTCAGCCAGCTAAAACAAGCTGAAGCAAGATAACTGAAACAAGGAGCAGATGTGCAACTGGTTCTTCATACACGTTATTCTAATGCTGTGACTCTCTAATGTTCAGATAAGCAATGTAAAGCTCACTTACGAAACTTAACTTACTTTGTGATAATATATTCTTTAATCAATTTTTGACCTAGACTGCCATCTGAAGCAGCCTTTTAACTTGCTTTTGAGAGCACAGATTGTGTGTTTGTTTAATAAAACCAGGGACTATGTTGACATGGGTGATATGTCAGTTGTGACAGCTCACCCTTTGATAGAAAAATGTCATCTCCTTTTATTGCCTCACAAGCTTTAGCGCTTCCTGTGTACTGAATTTATCAAGGAAGGTTCATGAAATAGTGAAGAACTGAAGACAAAATTGTCATCAGGAAATGAGTTCTCCAATGAACTTGATTACTGATTGCTTCTACTGAGTAATTCATAATTTTAGCAGTTGGTGTTTAATGGTTAAATCATTTGGCTAGGGCAGTCATATGACCTAACCCTTTATTTTTTTTTTTCCTCTTCAGCCTGACAGTTCTCAAGATCCACATACAACATGTAGGCAATGAAAGAATAGAATAGAGTATTTCAGTTAGAAGGGACCTACAACAATCATCTAGTCCCAACTGCTGTCAAGACTATGGCCTTGACTTTTCTGGGTCAGATCTTGAGAATATTAATAAAAATCCACTTTCACATGTGGTCATTAATGAAAAAGCTCAGATTCAGACATTATGCTGTTTTTTTAATGAATTTACAGTAGTAGTATTTTTTTTTTTTTAAGAGAAGCAACTGTTTTCTGAGTAAGCTCTCTGACTTCAGCAGTCATGTTAAATTTGTTTTCTATTTCTAGACTTCTATTGACAGTCATCATCTTGGAGTTCCTTCTTGTACTTTGAAAGTCTATTTCCACAATACAGTACTAAGAAATTATAGAATGGTTTGGGTTGGAAGGGACCTTAAAGATCATCTGGTTCCATAGATGGGTAATCCATAGCTTCTCTCAGCAGCTTGTTCCTTCTTAATATCTAATCTAAATCTGCGCTCTTTCAGTTTAAAACTGTTACCCTTTGTCCTGTCACTACACTCCCTGATAAAGAGTCCCTCTCTATCTTTCCTGTAGGCCCCCTTCAGGCACTGGAAAGGTCTCCCTGGAGCTTTCTCTTCTCCAGGCTGAACAACCCCAACTCTCAGCCTGTCTTCATAGGAGATGGGCTCTCTGAGCATTTTTGTGGCCCTCCTCTGGACTCACTCCAACAGGTTCATGTCCTCCTTATGTTGAGGGCCCTAGAGCTGGATGCAGTACTCCAGGTGGGGTTTCATGAGAGCAGAGCAGAGGGACAGAATCATCTCCCTTGACCTGCTGGCTGTGTTTCTTTTGTGCAGCCAAGAAAGCAGTTGGTTTTCTGGGCTGCCAGCGTGCATTACTGGCTCATGTTGAGCTTCTTCTCAACCAGCACCCCCAAGTCCTTCTCCTCAGGACTGCTCTCCATCCGTTCTCCGCCCAACCTGTGTTTATGCTTGGGATTGCCCTGACCCACATACAGGACCTTGCACCTGGTCTTGTTGAACTTCAAATGCCAGTGTCAGTTTTGTTTCAGTGTCTTAAACACTTCAGAATTATTCAAATCCTTATATTGAGGGCCCTAGAGCTGGATGCAGTACTCCAGGTGGGGTTTCATGAGAGCAGAGCAGAGGGACAGAATCATCTCCCTTGACCTGCTGGCTGTGTTTCTTTTGTGCAGCCAAGAAAGCAGTTGGTTTTCTGGGCTGCCAGCGTGCATTACTGGCTCATGTTGAGCTTCTTCTCAACCAGCACCCCCAAGTCCTTCTCCTCAGGACTGCTCTCCATCCGTTCTCCGCCCAACCTGTGTTTATGCTTGGGATTGCCCTGACCCACATACAGGACCTTGCACCTGGTCTTGTTGAACTTCAAATGCCAGTGTCAGTTTTGTTTCAGTGTCTTAAACACTTCAGAATTATTCAAATATGTTCTCCTGACTTTGAAGTCTTTAGTGTATGCTTTGTGCTCTAAAAGTCACATATAGAACCTGTCTATGCACTGAATGACTAAGAGGCCTTAAATACAGATACTTGAGCTGCTTTTGAGATTTTCTTTTTTCCATAATAAGGATGCCACTGGTCATTGATGTAGACTTTAATAGTATTTTTGGTTTGGTTTTTATAGCTTGCAGTTTTCTTCTCGCTATATGGCATCTTTGTTTTTCTACTGTGAAGGTCATCAACTATTACAGTGCCGGGAACAAATTTCTGGCATTGGGAAGGATTGTAGTTGTATTTCAGACTGATAAGTCTTCTGAAAACTGAAAACAAACGGTCCCCCCCAATACACAATGTTTGTAATCACTGAACATTTTATCAGTGAGCTGGATATTTATTCAATTCCTGATAAGCTTCAGCAGCACATGAAGCAATTCTTTTGTGACTCTTGCACAAAAGTTTTGAACGTCTTTCTAAATTTATGAAGTCCTTAGGATTCAAGATCTGTTACTGAAGGGTCACTATCATCCTGCTTAAAACTAGATTTCCTCCAGTTTATAGTTTTAGCTCAAACTCTACTGTTCTAACAGTTTAATGAATTTAATTAGTGGGCAACTGGTGTTGGTGTTTGCATGTGTTTCTAGTGCTTAAGGGAACAAAAAAGTTTCATGTGTTGTAAGTTAGCTTGGTACCTGCATTGTGTAAGAACCCTACAGCTCATTGTATGAGTATCGATTTTCTTTAAATTTTTTCCTATTATAAGTTTAAAATATATTTGTGTTCATGTACTGCAGCAGTATCATTGTAATTAAATCCATCCAAAGCCGCATATTGATGCAGCTTTATCTTTAAGAATCTTTAATGGTTCTAGTATAGTTTTATTCTGTAAATGTATTTGTCCAATCAGTCAATACATACATTAAGTTATAATGACTTGTATCGGATACTGCTGTTTCTTTTGTGTAAAGAAAATGAAGATAAATGACAGTTTTTGAAAATTTTTCTTTTTTTAATTCTTTAATTAAAGAGTAGAAAGTGAGAAGAATTAAGACTCGGGTCTTGGACAATGCTTGAAACTTCTTGCAAAACTACCAGTGAGCCCTGGGATTATCTGGGAAGGATGTAAGCATACCTCAGAGGAGCTGCCTAGCATATCCTGTAGGGTTCAAGGGTTTATCTTTCGTTTCACCCCCCACTGAACTCAGCTATTAAGTAGTTGTGAGGAATAAAACTGTTTTCTTTTGTGAAAGTAGGTGGAATAATTTGCTTCCCCAGAAAACAGTTACGTTTCTAGATGACTGCAAAACAGAAGAAACATGATGTTTCAAGGTGCTTTAAAAACAATTTAGAAAACACCTTTTTCTTACAAAAAAAAAAAGAGAAAAAAGGAGAATAAGCTGAAATATGAAGGAGAAAATTTACCACTTCTTTTCCCTCTCATTTTAGGGTACGGTCAATGGTGTGCTGCTAGTGACGCCAAATAATATAATGTTTGATCCTCATAAAATGGATCCTCTGGTCCAAGAGAACGGCTGTGAAGAGTATGGCATCATGTGTCCAATGGAAGAAGTGATGTCAGCTGCTCTGTATAAGGAAATTGTGGACAGCAAAATTAAGGAGTCATTAACCATGTAAGATAGAATAATATTTATAAAACTTTGAGTAAATATGAACTGTAGCCATATTGCTGACCATACAAAACCAGCAAGAACACATTTTCTTCTGTGTTTCTTTTTAAGACTACCCTCAAAGATTGGCTTGGAAATACCCTTGGGAAAACTTGCCTTATCTTAAGTTCTCACATTCTATATACTGTATAGAACAAATTGTCTTTATATATGTGGATTCTGAGTTCCCCATATAGTCTCCTTTAAAAATCAGTGTATAGCACAAGGTACAACGCAGCATCCTCTGCTCCTTCCCCCTATTAAAACAGTAGCAGATACGTCTGCTTCTTTGGTAATTCAGATACTGGTGTACAGAATAGAAAGTCTAGCTTTTAGGTGCAAATCTTCATTGTTTATCATTTTCCACTTGCTTCTCAAACTCTTATTGCTTTGGTAAATTGTTGTAAGACTAATTTTCTGAGATTTGTCAATATTTTATGGCATTAGGAGTATATTTTTTTTACCTTTTTGGCTAGGGGAGGAACTGCATATTTGCCTTGGGTACAGTCTTGTTTGGGTTGAACAGAGTAAATTTGGATCAGTGAGCTTTAATCCCTGGTGTTTAACATGGTAGGCATTTAAAGCTGCCTTTAAACAGCATTATGAAAAATCTTTGTAATCTTTGTACCATTCTGTTTCCTAATTTTTATACTGTTCTCAGAAATAGGATAAATTGAAACATTGAAGCCAAAAAGGATATTAAAAAAAAAAAAAAAAAAAACCCCACAAAAAAATCCATCAAAACCAACCCAAAACCATCATCCACAAGCCCATAAAGCACAAACATTTGCAGACTACCTTGACCATCTGACTGCAGGGAAGTGGACTCCTTTAACTGAAATAGAGTTGGCTATGTGTATGAGAGAGTAACGCTGTGTGCCTGATCTTTAACTCTTTAAAAAATACAACCGTTTTAAGTAAGGTGTAAAGATACTCAGTAACTGTGAAAACTCTGAAAAATACCCTTTCACACATCTTACAGGTAATTTGCTAAGTGCATCTTTTTTGATAATCTTAAATATCTGAAGACTTAGAAGAAGTAACTGTCTTCTACCATTTTTTAAGCTCAATTTCAGTAGAGACGTGGTAGGAAACTGGTATCTTGGCATGGTCTTCATTGCTGCCTGAAGTCATGTGTTTCTTGAGAGAGCAACTAATAGACGTATTACCTTAGTAGTACTTTTGGGGCTTTTGATGTAGAATGATGATGACTTCAGCATGATTGCTTTCTGGAATTTTATTTTCCAGATCGAGTTTTTAAAAGTTGCTTGTAGTTCCTACTTCACTTGATGTGTAGTGCAAAGAATGAGCTTATGAAAATTAGATGACTTTTTAATCTACCTGTTTGAATCATAATATTGCAGTTGCAAAACATGTCTTTTTCCTACCATGTTTAGTTTCTTAATGATTCAGTCTTGACTTACAAGTTTAGCTTCCATGCCCTGTTGATTTTTGTGCTCTTTTAGCACATGCATTTTCTGTTTTGCTCATAATATAAAAGCATATAGAATGAAAACATGTAATAGTAAAAGGTCACACTTTGCATTCGGAGCCCAGTATGGTCCAGTTTGATTTATCTTTTTTGTCAACTTTTATAAACTGTTACGTGGAATGCTAACTTCTAGCATTTGCTTCAGTCCAGCACTTTTGTGCCTTAACCTCATCAAAATTTGAGGTGTTTGTAAATTTGGGGGAATATAAAATTCAAATTTCTTAAGTCTGTAACCAGAACTCCCAACAGCTACAGCTGTATCTGACAAGACCTGTGTGTCTCAAGGTATTTGAGACTTAAATCATCTTTTCCCACTATTGGTTTCTTTCTAAATATTCCACTGTTATTATTACTGCTTTTCATATCCCAATTTCGCCAACTGTCAAACCTGTTTTAACTTGGAAAAACAATCTGAATACTGAAAATTCCATTATTGATATAATGGAAATTGATCACAAAACTGATAGATTCTTTGGTTCTAAAGACTGCAATTTCATGTTGTATGATTTTTATATCTAAGCCACAATCTATGCTGAAACTGGAAAAAAGGGTGTCTGAAAACATACAGATTTTTTTTATGGATTTCATGAACCATAGGTTGTGCTTGTCAAAAAGCACCTATTACTGGCATAATCATGAAAAATTAAGGAAATGGTCCAGTCTAATAGGTGATAAATCTTAAACTCTAAACCACATGCATTGTAAGCAAAATAACTACATCAGCATACGCCGAATGTCAGCTTCATGTTCACACTGGGGTAAGAGGACGCTTATGCTTTGCAAACATCCTGAATTTTAGCCATGTTTCAGTAACATCAGTAATATGACCTAACTGAATAAAAAGTTCTGTAGAAATGTAGAGTCTTTCTTCAAGGTGGGAAATAAAGGTACAAACTTCTTAAAAGCATTTGGTACTAAGTAATGGAAGATGTGAAGTGCTTGACATAGCAAGGGAGTTGGCATTGAGAACTCTAGTCAAAAGTGTGTTTAAACATGAGAAACTTTTTATGAAGGTTGTGTACTGGTCAGGGTTTTTGACAACACTGGAAAAGCTTGAGTCATGTATATGTAGTTGAGCATGTTCACAGCCCCCTTGTAGTCCTCCTCTTCTAAAACTCGTAGAATTTCTGGTTAGCTCATTTTGAAAGGCAGGTTTGAATAAGGTTATTTTCTTAGGGGAAAATAAGTTGTTCTTTTATGCTTGCTTTTTTTTTTTCTTACACTATTTATGAACATTTGATATCTGTTCTTTAAATTGTTCAGTTGTACTAAGTAGTTTGGGATTTATTTTGCCTAACTGCCTCCAAGTTAGGTACCTGACTGGTGAAGTTGCTAATCGCTGTTAGGTATTTCCTGTGGACAGAATGGTAAGATCTACTTCGGTGGTTCCTATTGCTCTGTATTGACTCAAGCTTAGATAGTTAAGGTTAGACCAGATGACTTCTGCCATTCGTTTCTTACCTTCATAATGGGGTGGAATAGGTCTATACAGTTGTTACTGACCTCTTTGGTTGACAAAGTTTAAAAGACGTTGGAGGATTTCTGCCTTTAGAGGTTGTGATTGCATGTGGCTTTTTATTGTTTTTCCCCTGCTTTTTACTTTATTTTTATCCTTCAAGCATCTCAGCCAGTCTTGCTGGTTTCACAGGAGGGCTTCTACTTGTGAAAGTAATGACCTGAAGTTGGGAAGTCCTATCTATGTCATGCTGGCAGAAAGTCTGTCATAAGCTTACTGTTACACAAACATCTTTTATGCTTGTTTCTTATTACTGATGCTCTGCATTAAGTGGTTTTTAGTTTGTTTCTTGAAAGCACCCTTAAATTGTTTTCAGCATTAAACAAAACTTACTAATGAAAAGAGCTTGACAGAAAGGCACATGGTATAACATCATTCTTATTTGTTCAACAGAGATGTAGAACAGCTGTCTGTAAGGGAACTTTGTCATTCCAAGAAATCTGCAAAGAGCAATACAGATGAAATGGATTCCAGGATTCAGGATACAGGAAATGACAGTGCAAGTACTGCCCCAAGGAGCACAGAGGAGTCTCTTTCAGAAGATGTCTTCACAGAATCAGAACTCTCTCCAATACATGAAGAGCTTGTTTCCTCAGATGAGCTTCGACAAGACAAATCTTCTGGAGCATCATCAGAATCTGTCCAAACGATAAACCAGACTAGTGCTGAATGTTTAACAATTGTTTCAGACTCAAATGAAGCTGCCAGTGACTTAAAACCCAGTGCCGAAAGGGTTGCAAATGTAAAACAGTTTGGTACTCAGAGCTTAAGTTCAGAAAGTGCTGAAATACCTATAAAGGGGGGACAAGAACCTAGTGAAAGTACTGCAGGTGTTGTCCATCAGTCTCTGCAAGGATCGCATGGTAGTGAAGAGCATGACAAAGAGGCAGAAGTGGGCAGCAATCAAGATTCCTCACTAAGAAAAGAACCAGAAGGAGAGAGTAAGATGGGAGAGGAACGTCCAGGTTGTGAAGATACCACAGAATCTCCAAAGAAAGAGAAAACTAGGAAAGGAAAAGTAGTGAGAGAGCGAACGCGAGGCTCAGAGACAGAAGTTGAGGAACTCCGCAAACTCTGGAAGACCCACACTATGCAACAAACCAAACAACAAAGAGAAAACATGCAACAGGATTCACAAAAAGAAATCAGTCAGAAAATGGCAGCTGCAGGAGATGGGCAATTAGAAGGTGAGTTAGTATTTCTGTTGTCAGCCTTCAGATTTACAGTGTATCTCCCTCCAGCTCATCAGAATTCTTGTTGTTTTTTATTCCAACACATCTTCCCATATATTGCTTATATTTCTTATTGGCTTAAAGATATGCTTAAGTTGTACCTTATATAAACTGGTTGGTAGAAATTGCTGAGGAAACCGAAAACATGGGCACTTTTCTTACTGTCATTTTTCTTCACAGAAATTATATTTATATTCATATTGAAACGCAGTATCTTTGTAAGGGAGATTGAATGAGGCTGTAAAATTAAATCTGTGATGCATTGGTCACTGTAGAGCTCAAAATTAAAAATGTTCCTTAGCAATCAGCTAGCTGTCACTTAAATTTTGATCACAGTGTACATGTGTATGAATGAATTACAGGGAATGAATTTCATCTTATATATAGCATGTCCACCTTGTGATTTTGGTTTATGATGTGAGCAAATAACACTGGAGGCTTAACACTGTTACTTTCAGAACTTTGTTTCACTTGCATCTTGTCATACTTTCATGCCAACTAGAACAAGGTTGAGTATAGAAAAAGCACGTCTCAGGATAAATAAGAGGTAGATGGTAAGAAACTAATGCTATGAGGAACAACCAGGCTTATTTCTTGAGTACCTTTACTCTGCAAATATCAGGTCCTAGGATTATTAGTTATCTTGAAAGTCTATTGAAGCTACTCAATTCATATTTAAAAAAGTCATGTATTTTTAAAGTAACTTAAAGATGGTTTTGGATATATTTAATTTCACTTTTTTAAAAAATTCATAGGTTATTTTCTGGTGACTTACCATCTTCCTAATGGGGATAAACTAGTTGTTTTAGTTGTGCAAGATTTTGGGGGCGAGAAGGAAAACATGTCTAAATTGCCTGTCACTAACTAATAGCTTATATGTGAAGTGCATTTGAAGGTCCAATTGTTTATATTGTTTATGCTAATAATTAGAAGTTGAGATTGTATTGGATTAGAGGGGTATATTCTTCGGCTGACATAAATTCCTCTTACACTGCAGAGTCTGATACGATAGTTTTTGGTAGTGTTTTCTTCATCTTGTAATGAAATAACTGAATTTTGAAACTTGAAGCAGATTGATAGTTGTATCATTCTGTAATAAGTTTAGCTTTTATGCCTTAAATATTAGAGGAAATCCTCTGGCAAAAATGTCAGCTAGCAGTTCTTACTTTCTGTGACTTTTTAAAAAATGCAAGTACAAGTGTCCTTTGCCACAGTTGCTGCTTTTCACAGAATCACAGAAGGGTAGTGGTTAGAAGGATACTTACTTAGGAGATCATCTAGTCCTACCCCCCTGCCAAAGCAAGTTCACCCAGGGCAGGCTGGACAGGAATGCATCCAGGTGGGTTTTGAATATCTCCAGACAAGGAGACTCTACAACCTCTCTGGGTGGCCTGTTCCAGTGCTATGTCACCCTCTGTAATTACAATTGAATTATAATCAAATATTATAGTAACTCAATTGTATTAGATGCTTTAGTTTGAGTGACACTACAGGTTTTTCTTGCAGGGTGATCTGTGCAGTCACAGAGTATATACATATATGATCAAAGCAGTGTCTGCATACAGTCAAACAGAGGGATGCTGGTTGGAAACCCTTTCCACATGGTGTTACAGCCTTGCTGAAGGTTGTGGGGGTAAAATAGAGAAAAATAATAATAAAAAAATAATAAATAACTGAAAATTAGGAGGCACACATTTAAATATTTACTGGGGAAAAAAATTCTTTTGTGGAACAATCCTATTTTAACCTTTATGGTGAAAATCTGACAAAGAAAACATACAGTAGAGATGTTTACAGATCCAGAAGCTGATGTCTTCTGTGCTTAGTGTCTGGAGTCTCTGCATAAATGCTGAAGGAGAACTTAAGCTGTAAAGAAAAGGTGAATGTCCTAGAAAATTGGGACGTATCTGCATGTACGCATGACACCAGATGTAGGCTGAGTCTTTTGTTGTTATAGCTGATCATAAGGACTCTAAACTTGTGTTTTCCTTCCTTGCTTTAATAAGTCTCTTGTGGCTGGAACTCTTGTCCTAGGATTTGGGCAATTAATCTAGCAATGAAACAATTTTGAGAAGGCTTCTTCCTTTACCTTGTGCTGATTTGACAATCTGGACCTTGAGGGCAATCATAGAATTCTATTAGTTCAACTAAATGTACTACTGGAGGGAAAAATCCTGTACTGCAACATCCAGTATACTTCATCCTGAAGTGGTGTTCATATGTTTGGAGTGTTTGATATAGCTAACAAATTAAAATTAATCTCAATCCTTTTAGTAGCACGAACTTTCCTTTTTTAAATTAAAAGTAACTAATGAACAGGTTTGACATAGGTGAATCAGGTCTTGCGTTGGTTTAACACTGTTGTTCGTATGTATGTGGAGTATCCTTTTAACAGTGGGAGGGATGTCTGATTCAGTACTGAGGGATATGCATTGAGAATACTTTCTGAAATACTTTCAAGCATGGGTGAAACTGTCAGAATGTGATCTGAGACTGGAAGCAGAAATAAATGTTAGAGTTGCTCAAATGTGTTGTGCTCTGAAGTTAATTCTGCAGATGGAATTTATGTAACACAAAAAAACAGGGAATTATTACTACTTAAGTTACTTCATCATCTATTACTTACGTATATATGCGTCCTTTATTTACCTGTATTGCCTAATATACAGTTTGCTAATAATTTTGTTAAGCTCTTTTACACATTGTGGATAGCTTACTTTTTCTTTGCTAATAGGCTCTTCTCTTACAAAAGAAAAAAGACGACATCGGTCTCACAAGTTTCTGCGTCTCAGGGTCGGAAAACCCATGAGAAAAACATTTGTTTCTCAAGCAAGTGCGACAATGCAGCAGTATGCACAGAGGGATAAAAAACATGAGTACTGGTTTGCTGTTCCACAAGAAAGGTAAGGAGGTAGACTCTAAAATCAACAATTTCCTGTAGGTCTTTCAGCTTTACTTTTTTTTTTATGCACCATACAATTTTTAAGTGACTGTGTCTGTAAAGCAACACAAAAAGGGTCAACGACTTAGGATATTGATGATTGGCTTGTACTTAACAGTGGAATACCTCATTACCATACTGAAGTTTTATTAATTTACTTGGGTTACTTGCAGGTTCAGCCAGTAGTTTCTTGTGGTATTATTTAGGCTTGCGTTTGTAGCAAGTGAATAATGAAAGAAAGATTCAAGTTAATGGTGCCTGGTGAAGGCAGTGAGTTCTGCAACAAAGTCTTTATTGTCATTATCTGTGCTTCCCGTTATTTGGAAACTTCCTAAAAATTCTCTCTACTTCATAAAGCTCTGAGTTCAGAAGAACTAGCTGGGGTTCTTTTGTCTTACCTGCATGAATGGAACATAAAACTTTTCCAGGAATCAACTTAAACATATCTACTGGAAAAATACCTAAATTTGTTGCAGTGATTCAAAGACATGACATGTCCATGCTCACTCTGGTAAAGTCTTGAATTCTTAAATGATCTTTACTGCTGGGAAACTGACTGATTTTCTAGTTCAGTGTGTTTTTTGGGGTATTGATATCATCCTTGTCAGAAGAGGGGGGTAAAAAGAAACAACAACAAAAACCTATCAGCTGTCATCTTGTATAAATACCTACACACAATGATCAAGTCACTTTTCCATCTTTTCTTTTGAGCTGAATGGCATAGAATGTCCAGTTGGGACACTGCAGTTGAGGACAGATATGGATCAATTGGAGAGAGTCCAGAGGAAAACAGCAAGACTAATTAATGCCTAGAAAGTGTAACATATAAAGAAAATTAGAAGTAAGTGGGGTTCTTTAATCTAAAGGAGAAAAGGTTGATTACAAACAAAATCATTTCATTCTTAAAAGTTGGCTGCAGTAAGAAAGGCAGTAGTATTTATTGTGTGTGTGTCCACTGTGAATGGAGATGTGTTATAGACTGAAATTACATCAAAATACGTGAGTTTTCCAGCAGGGAGAATTGAGTCTATGCTAGCACATCACTAACCTGCTTTTAAACATCACCCCTGCGACCCCAAAGTGCTGGAGATTATGCAGTTTCTTGAGACAAATGTGTGCCATGCTGATTGTGATGTAGCTAATCCTCTCTGGGCCAGGTGACCTCGTGTGGTTACATTCAACTACAATGTTCTTATTCTATTCATAGTGTATTTCATTTGAAAACAGATAAATGCTTCACATATGGCAATGATGTCTAGGTCAGCTGATTAAAATGATTACTGTCTCTTTGATTGATTTTTCTAATGTAGCAGCGAAGTACTTATCAGCAGCATCAAGCAAGATTTGTCACTGAGAAATAGTTCCGAGTTTATATCTGATCTCCTTGGAAATTACTCCACCTATGAAGGGTTTCTCTTTTTAGCTGCATGGGGAATTAGTAATCTGTTCTTTATCAAATGTGTGTCATGTTTTTGTACACAAAAAGTCACGTGTGGTGGTAGTGGGGTGTTTTGTTTTCTTAATTTAGTGTTAAGGTTACAGAGTGCTACTCTGCATAGGTCAAAATACTTAGTGTTAACCCAGTTGTCTTTTGTCACCTAGAGGTAGGAGAGAAAAAAAAAGTAGGTACCTGACAAACTTGCATTGTTTCATCTCAAATGAATCAGTCTAGGAAGGAGTGTCTTGGAGTTCCTTTGATTTCAAGTTTTACTTACTTTAACTGCTACAATTACACACAATTTCAAGTTTTTTAAAGTTAAAATCAGGATTCTTTTTTTAAATTTTCCTACTTGTAAGACTTTTTTAAAAATCGATACCTTGTTCAGTGCATGAGGAGTCTGCAGCTTTTTGTTCTGTGTTCTGACTTTGTCATAGAACTTATTTGGCATTATGCATCCAAAATGTTTTATTCTCTCTTACTGTCACAGAAAGATTTGTCTTTTTTTATTTTTTTTTTCCTTTCATCATTGCTATCCAGGAACCTTAATGTTAACAAGGGTGACTGAATAGCTGACTCTGTTGAAAGACTGTTATTACATACCTGTGTGCTACATCCTTTTAGAGAGAGGCACATGAAAATTAGAGCAGCAAAATCTCTCAGAACTGCAGCTATATGTCTCTTCCAGTTCTTCCAGTATTCAGTTTTGTAGGAATGTAGTAAGGGGGAGGGGGGAAACAAATACTGTTCTTCATGCTAACCCAGTATGCAGATTCTCTGTAGCAAATATCTCTGAAGAGGGACATAAGGAATATTCAAACTCTTGGTAACCAGAGCCATAAAGCTCTACCTCTGAAGCTGTCTTTTTCGATGATGAAGAGATACTAGTGGATTCATTGCATTTTTCTAAATGCTCCATCTGTGCACCTATAGGAAACGCTTAAACAGTATGCATTGACATCTCTTAGGGTTGTAAATATCTTGCTTCTGGGAATTTGGGGTGGTTGGTTGGGTTTGGTTTTTTTTGCTCTTCCAAACTGGAGAGCCATACCATTTGTGGCAGATAACTTAGGAGGAAGTAACTTTGAATCTTGGTACTTGCTGCAGTTCTGCAGTTAGAGTAGTCTGCAGTTTATGATCTGATCACATATATGCACACTTCCAGCCCTACTTCTTCCTGACTGTAGTAATTCTCACAATCTGTCTAATTTTGGTTACATGTCTTGGGAATGTCAGCTCTTCTTCAGGGGTGGGGAAAACAGACATGCAGACACTGTTAAATTCCAATTTTATTTGTTTTTTTATGCAACTTCTAAAATAAAATTTTAAAAAATCTCAGTGTTTGTTTTGGAAGTTATTTCATTTGTAAACAGAGATTTCCAAAGGGACACAAGTGGTTGAAGGGCTCCACTTGTGTATGAAAACACAGCTAGTCAATTGACAACTTGTTTCCCATTTTTACTCGAGTCAGCTTCATATAATTAAAAAGAAAAACCCCAAGTAACTAGGTTTTTTTTCAAATGTGTTTCTAACATCTAGTAAAACATGAAATAGTAAGTATTTTCATTTTAACTTAAATACTTCTTAATTATTAGACATGACCCAAAAAATGATAAACTTACCTTATTTTTCTTTTCTGTATCGTTACTTGACTTCTCTAGGACAGATCACTTGTATGTCTTCTTTATCCAGTGGAGTCCAGAGATATATGCAGAAGATACTGGGGAATCTCTTCGGGAACCTGGATTTATAGTGGTAAAAAAGAAGGAAGAGACTGAAACTAGTGAAGAAACTACTACTGAAGATGCTGCTAAAGAGTGGGAGGTAAGGAAGAACAGTGTCAAGGATTACATTTCTTTTTCTTGTTAATTTTCATAGGAATATAGTTTAAATAGTGTTAAATCCTTTCCAATAAGAAAAACAAAGCAACGTGCATTATTAGTCTGCTTACTATGATCATGACTGCTTAATTTATGCCATCCTGATGCTTTGCTCTAACATCAGTTCAGGACATTTCACAACTACAAGTCATTTTTGTATGGAGCAAATTGTAACTTAAAGTTGAACGGAATGTGAATACAGCAAAGAAGTTGCAACTTTGATGAAGCAGACTTAGTTTTAAGTCAAGTAAACTGATAGTTTTCTGATATTTATTATTCCTCTGTCTAGAATGTTGAATACTTATTGGTAAGTCTGAAAACAGGGATGAGATAGCAAAATAGGAAAATTAATCTATTAAAGACATGTTTTTTCAATAATCCAGTAATTAACTTCTCAGTTACAAGTTCTTCATACATTAAGATGCTGCTGCATGGATTTCAGTAATATACCGTAACTGGAACTATCGCTTCATTTTTTTACAACAAACACATTTATTCAATGTGAATCTGTGTCCACTGTGTTTCTATGGACACATCTTTACATGTCTACATGGCTTTGTTTTGTAGTGTACATACAGTTAAAGCACTTGTAGTCTTGTGCATTCAAGTGTCAGTCAAAAGTTTGATGATTCTTGTCACATATATTGTAGAAGTATCCCATCAGCACTGTTTAACTTGAGTTTGAGGACAGCAATTGCAATCTCTGACTTTAAGACTGATTTTTCCTTTTTCTTCCCCCTGCCCCACAGTGAAGCATGTTGAAATTAAGAAAGTCTATACTTGTGTTTTATGTGGAGTGTAAAAGAAATTTTTCAAAACTGCAATAGTCTAACTACAGGTAATGGTTTTCTTCTTAGCTCCAAAACTTAGAAACATAGTAGAACTCTGACTTCAAACTTATCATTTACTTAGCTGAAGTATTAGGCAGTGGTTACAGAACACTATCTGCAGCTCAGTGTTTTTCTGAAAATAGTATCATAAAAGCATGTCTTTTGAATATTTGTATTTTCAGCATATGTATTGCTTGAGTATTTTTACCAGCTATGTATTTCGGTGTTGACTCTAGTTCAAAGCCTTTATAAATATTTGGTATTTTAAAATTTGGTCTTTTGGAACACAGGGATCAGTGGCAAGTGATCAATATTATGGTTTAAGGCACAATTTCTCTTTTAATGAGCTCTTCAGTAACTTTGCACCTAAATATAACTACAGAATGATTTCCACAGAAAATAGTGCAAATTTCAGGATTAAAAGTTGGAACTTTAGGAGTTATTTCTGAAGATAGTAGGGGCAGTACTTTTCCTACGTGTATTAAAATCTGTAAGTTATTTACTACAGAATAAGGTCATGCCTTAAGTCTTTATTTAGGTCTCCTCTGGAAATAATTGTAGAAGACATATGTCGAAAATATTGCTATTTCCATATGTGTTATGTGAAAATTATATCAAGTTTAGGTCTCTTAATATTACCGAATAATAATTCTCTGGATTTAGAATTTAGTGTGATTAGTGAGATGGATAACTTTTTTTTTAAAGATGTTATGCAAGTACAAGAAATATGCTAATGTGGTCTTTTGTGCATTTAAATTGAGTAATGTGGCTTCTTATGACTGACTTCTAGCACAAATTTGAAAGCTGTTAAAAACTAACTTTTTTATCAGAAATGTTTGACAGTACCAGATGGTTCAACCTGTCATTACATACAACTGCGTTTTGGTGGCTTGTAACATATGTGCCAGAAAGTATCAGTACATACAGGGAATGTTGGCATACCCATTATTCTCATTGATTTTCAATCATTATTTTCAACCAATATACTTACTTCCTTTAACCCAACAAGCTCTTTCTGTCAGCTCTTGATCCAGGTGTAATCTAAGATAGCAGGTGAATAGTATTACTGAAACCTTTTTGTGGGTATTGGGATGAGAAATAGGCTGCTGCCTTTCAGAACAGAGTGATGGAAAAAGGGTGGAAGGGAAATGGAGAGCAAACTCTTGATGTACAAACACATTGCCATGTGCTGTTGATACACCGAAAGAGGAAGCTAGTGGGGCTGCTTTCTTTTCCAAATGGGCTCTTTCTGTTGTTGTTGTACAGTATCTTAAAACTGGAGAAACAGGGAAGAGGATTAATGGGTAACCCGGGTGTGGTGCTCCGAGACAGCCTTTGCTTCTTTGATAACACTTCCAGCTACGGCTTTTTATCAAGAAACTTTTAGGAATTACTCTGCTTTTTTTTTTTAATGGAAAAGTAAGTGTGATAAGGAACAAGCAAGAGCAAAGATCAGTAACGTGAAAGAAATAGGGGTGGGGTTTATATGTTTATCAATTAATGGGATGGAACTCTTACTCTGAACTTACTCCGGTTTTTCATCTACTTATGCTTTCTTCTTCTCCCTGTACACAGGGTAGTCTATTTCCTATCAGCCTTTTCCTTGAAGTAATCCAGTAGATGTAACCTCATCTGATCTTGTGACAAAGAGATCAAGACGCCTGCCTAGCACTAGTTTGATCAAATACTGCACTGTATGAAGCGTCCAAAAAAAGTAAAATCCAGGAAATCCTTGAGCTGACTCTTTGTATTATATGCTGCACACTTAGTAGATAACTGACTTAGTAGTAGTTTCACAGTTATTTCTAATATCTAACAGTACTATCAGTAAAGGTGGATAATTCATAATCATCACTTTGAGTTTGTTATAAACTCTGTGTGGAGTAACCTTGTAGCTCTTGTTGCTGATGTTGTTCCTCAGTTTCTGCCTTCCTGAGAGGCCTCTGCCTGGTCCCATTGGCAAAAATCTTTTCAGAAAGATACTTTTTCACTTTGGATCAGTTTGTGCTAAAGATGTGTCTCTGGTGTCTGCTAGACATGAATAGATAAGATTTTTACTTTATATATTTTGTGTAAGAAATGGAACCATGCTGCTTGTTTCTTGGAGATGTTATCCCCATCCATTTTCCTCAAATACCTCTTTTTACCACCTTGTACTGCAGTGAATGAGCATACGCCAAGGAAGAGGCTGTTTTGGATTGTGTGGGGTTTCTTGTTTGGTTGGTTGGTTTGGGGTTTTTTTTACCATCTGTACTGAACCTTTGAGGTATAGAGGAATATTTATCATGGTATTCTTTATTTCACTCAGTATAAATTCAAGTGCTAATGGCTTTGTCTGTTAGCACAAATAAATAATACTGTTTAGAAACCTGTGTGTTGATAAACAAATGCTTTTTCCAAAGCATATTCTGTACTTGTATCTAAAAATGGCAAGATTTGACAGCAAGTTGCCTGTTTCTGTTGTGGAGTACCTTGGAAACAACTTCCATTGGTACTTTAAGATATAATTTTGTTTCCTTTTTGAGTTCAAGTTGTGTATATAGTAATGTGTATAGAAATCAATGATGCAGTGTTCAGGTGCTTACTGTTAGATAGCTGCTAATGCATTAACATCATTTTGGTGCCATTTAGTACCAGAGATTGAAAGCATTAAGGAGTTTTCACCTGGTGCCGCTAAATGCGTGGTCCCACAGCATGTGAAAGCAGGGTCCTCAAGCACTGCTGATAGGATTGGTCTTGTGCTTGAAGAAGTTTAAAAAGAGTGAAACTGAAAAGCTGCTTGAATTCTCCTACAGTCTCCAAATCCTGGTTGAGAAATAAGTTTTCAAGAAACACAACTATTTCCTATTTCTATAGAGCTGCTAATAATTCCTTATGGCTGCATAAAAAACCTGCTTTTCTAAAAGAGGAGTTGTTGATTCCCTGTAAAGGATAAATGTTATTCTATTGCATATATATCGAATATGTAAAAAGAAGAAACAAACACAATGCCACACTTGGTCATAGAATCACTTGAAGAAAAATTGTACTAAGTGCTGCCCAGTATACATTATTTTCTATAACCTTTCTTGCAGGCTCTTTAACTTTTTTAATTCAGGAAAAAAATTTGCACTCTTAAATTAAAAAAAAAAAAAAAAATAATGGTTGGGGGGTGGGATGTGATATCTGATTCATCAATCCCAGAAATCTCAGTTATCCAGTTATATACTGTTGTTTTCCAAAAGTGCATTGTGAAACCTTAGTGGGCTTGTTTCCGCTGCTCTTGCTGTATGAAGTGGCAGGTGGCATTTTGAAGTTGACCATTGGAGGAAAAAGACATGGAAAATAAGTACTCTGTAAAATGTCATTAACCAGGTCAGATAGGTAAGTCAACTTTCCACTGAACTTGTGTGCACGTAATGTGTGCTGATAAGCTCAAATATTTTTCTACAGAAGTTGGCATGTGTAAATAATCCATTAAAAACTTTAGAGAATCAGTTTATCATATCTGGGGAATAAGGACAAGTGAAACGGATTTTTTCAAGCAAGGTTTTTACTGTTTTAATAATGCTAGATACAAAGGAAATTGCTGTGCTCTAACACAGGGAGGAGGGCACTAGAGGGGAAACAATGGAAGTGACTAAGAAACATAGGGCATAAAGGAGAAATGACACCATTTCTGCTTTCCCATGTGAGTTCTATTATACAAATAGGTGCAAAAATTTTATCTAACTAAAGGACTAGTTGGTCCCTTGGACAAGGAAGGGAGCGAAGGAAAATAAATTATAGAGAACCGGATACTTTAATTTGTTTATTTATTGCTTCATCTATTGGTCTGTGAAGCTAATTCTCAAAGTTCATGACGTTTCTTGAACAACACAGGGACTTGGTCTGTTGTATTCTTTAAGTAGTTAGCTTTCTGATGGGGAGCTGGAAAACTGAGTTGCACTGTTATATTGACCATATGTGTATAAATACAGTTTTTATTTATGTATCTGATAATGACTTACTGATAGAGACCACTAATCTCTCTTTAGATTCCAGATTTGAATCTAGAACAATCAGACCAATATGTAAGGTACTACAGGTGTTGTGTCGTTATCATCGTGCAATATTGGAAACATGGGATTTATGCCAATGGATCAGATCTCTGGTCATCAGGCAGAGTATTGATGCAAAAATTAAATATATAATTACTGACTGTGGCCACAGCTAAATGTTTCAGAGGCATTTAAGAAATTGAATCTTGGATGCTTGTGAAGAAATCAGTTAAGGACGTTCATTCCTATTTAAACCTGAAATCTGTTAAGGAAATGAAAGAATTCCACTGTACTAGAGTAATTCTTAATTATTTAAAGTGTTGATTCTTCCTTCCTTCCCCCTCCTCCCCTGATTTGCCCCTGTCCTTTGATCTCATTTATTGCTGTTACTCAACATTGAGTCATACTTCAGGTCCACATAAATCTAAACACCCAACCACAAGGTATTTGAAAACAGGAAATTTCTTGAGTTAGGATGTACAGGCTGGTCTTAAAGTAGTTGGAAGCTCATCTGTTCTATTGTTTACATTAGCTTTTCAATTATTTGAAAAATACAGAAAATCAGTTTGAACTAAAGCTGTCTAGAAGTTAACTTCCAAAGTGAAGCATGAGTTGATAGATATTTGCAAATTATTTTTCCCAGGTTCACTGGATTCTGTTCTGGACTTGCATTTCATAATCATTACCTACTTTTGTTTTTGCATATTAAATTTCTGTAGAAAATATAGATACAATTCTTCTGGAAAGCAGTACTCTGCAGTAACTCACTTGCCAAACTGAACTTCAGTTGGAAATTTAGCTATGGCCTTACAATGTTTACTGGATCAAGCCATTAGTTGGAAATGAAGTTTTATCTCCCTGAAATGGTATTGGAGTTAGACACACAACAGTTCAGTGTTAACAAAACTGTAACTTCTGAAGCATCTAGAAATTCTGTTTCTGTGTATTTGTAGAAACATGAAGGTCGTAAACAGTGATTATGTCTCCTGGTCAGGTAACATCTGAAGAAGCTTTTTCAAGATGAGAGTGTTGCATGTCGGTGCCTAAATTCTTTATTGGCTCTGGACTGTAACTTGCAACACTTTTATATTAAAATGGGCATTTCAGTTTCAGTATGCACTGCTGACTTAAGTTTTTGTGTTCTTAAACATGTTTTGTTGATAAATTGTGCTTCCATTCCTAAACTTCAGTACTCGGATGCCAGTGAAACAGCTGTTTGTTGTGTCTCGCATTTCAAATTGTGATATGATCATTATGCTGTGTGACAAGCTGGATGATACTGGATCAGCAGAGAGAAAAGGAAGTCTGGAAGTTGTAGGCTTCTTGAATGAAACACTGCACACACTGTGTAAAGATGCATCACGTTAACAGTCCTCAAAACAAGAAAATTTTTCCAGTATCTTTCTTGAAAGGTTGTCTCTTTATGGTAGTGTATTGGGTATACAAGCTAGATCATTGTTTGGTTTTTACTTCATGCATTGGATGTGTCACTATGCACATGTTGCTGTGCATTAACATTACCATGTTTTTTGCTCTTGTGCTGGAGGATAAAAGTCGCTTGAATTTCAGCAGTCATATGCAACATTTAGAAATGTTTCTGTTAAATTTATGTTTTGTGATTGAAGAGAGAGACTCTGGTGCCCATTGACATAATGCAGTGCCCTTTGTAGGGACTGGGGACTTTCATTCTTGCTTTTGCAATTGAGCAAATATTGTACACTCTCAACTTCATGCATGGGATATTTCTTGCTTTGCTCTATTTTCTCTACTATTGGAGTCTATTTATAACTTGTAAGTGAAAATTCAGATGTTTTCATTATTTGGCGCTGTCCTGTCGTTGAAATCATGAATGTGGAATTGTATCTGATGGTTATTTCGTGTATCTGAGAGAGAGAACTGGGGCAGTCCCTCTGCTAAGAGTTGAAGCAGAGTAATTCAACTAAAAAGCTTGTGCTTTTGAGACTTTTAACAGCTTTCATCTACCTTTGAAAATCTCGAGGAAAATTTTGTGGATGGAAAAATGCTGCTGCTTTTTCCCCTTCCCCTAAGCTGTTGAGAGGAAACAAAGGATGGCTTCTCAAATTAGACTTCCTTTCTTACAGAAACATTATCAGCCAACTAAGACACTGTGCCAGTCCGTGTTGTACTGGATACCACAGGAGGTGGCTTTTGTACTCTTCAGTGTGTTGCTTGTAGCGGGAAAGGGGGAAGGGACCAGACCTCAGGTAGCTGTAATCCTGGGTTAGCTTCACCTGCTGCAACTTCTACAAAGATCCAGTTGTTCTAGAAGACAAAGTAGTATTTTTGCATTTTTTTTTTTAACTGCATTCTAGCTTCGTTACTCCTGAACTTGGCGCTCTTAATTATCTGAAAAGCTTTTTGTACCAAATAGAACTTGTCTGCCTCTTTTAAAGATAAACCAGACCGTAATTCGGCTGATTTTTGTATGCCTTATATCATCAAAGTATGAAACTGTCTTTTTTTTTTTTTCCCCACCTAGCAGAATTCCTTCCAAAGATGATAATTTAGGTGGCTTGAACATCTAAATTAGGTGTCTTCCTAATTTTGAAGTTCTTGGCAATTTATACCTTAAAACTATAATACAAGGGGTAAACAGGAAGTAATACAGGATGTACATCTCTTATCAGAGCTGTCAAATGCTACTCTAATTTTAAAACTATTACATTAATGTATATTGAAACGACGCTATTTTGAACACTACTTGAGGCGGCTTTCAGTTTTTTCTTTAGGCTTTTTGATGATGGGAGTTTTTATTATAATCTGTGAAACAGGCCTGTGAGATGTAATTAAATAGAAATCTCACCTCTTAAAAAATGCATTCTAACAAGCAGATAGGCTACTGTAAGGGAAACTGATGTCATTGCTTATTGGTTTGTTTGTTCCCAGGCAAACCAATACAATAGCATGAAAACAAACTTTCTTCTTGTCAGTCAGAAATGCAAATGACTTACGAATTGAACTGAGGCACTCGAGTTACACATTCTGGTTCCTGTGATTTATGTTTTTCTCAATTTTCTGGGCTGCTTCTGAAATTGCAGTATTAAATTCTGTGAATCTTATGTTATATGTATGGCTCGTACATAATCTTCTTGGGAGATGCTTGAGGATGTTTATCTTCAGTGCACCACATCTGTGACTTTTCATCACAAACCCCGGTCACCTGCACAGCTGCTTCTTGTGGAATCAACAGCAAGTTCTAAATAAACTGAGTAATTATGCTGCTTCCCAGCTCAGCCCCAGTATTTGTCTGGGGTAACCTCCCACCCTTATGAGGGAAGGAGGAGGGGAAATAATTACTTTTTACTAACGTAATATCACTCAAAAAGCATGAATATTAAATACAGGGATTGTGGAATTCAACATCACAACTTTTCTGTCACTGGTGTCAGGATGTTGTGTTAGCTACTAGGTGAAATGGAATAATGCCATCTAATCAAACTGCAAAGATGTTCTTTCACACCCAGATCCACTCTTCCTGCTGGAGTTTAGAGAGGTACTGTACTTACTGCCCTGTTTCTGGGTTAGGAGATCTTGCCAGCTGATAACTTTAAATCTGGTATGGCAAGGGGTGTAAACTAGATAATTGTAGTGCAAGTGGGGTACTTCATAAGTTGTACCTGTATTTGTTAGCACTCTCCTTTTTTTCTGCGCTGCACTTCAATATTTTTTTAAGACAGTTTATTAAGAAAAAACATTTTGAATAACAATTACTGAAACGACTATGTGCTTCTCTCTTAAACATTGATGGTGTAGAGATACTTAGCTTGGTTACAAACTAACAATGACAATAACAAGATTGTCATCCAGAGTAATTAGATAGATGGTGTTTTGCTCTGTTGTCTAGGTAGCAAATAGGAGGATGCTCCTAAGTGTTTGCTGCTGTTCTGCACATGTCAGCTCTGAGCTGGTACTCCTCTCTAGAATTTTTTTAATTAAGAACTTCTATGGCAAGACAGATATTAATTAGCAACAAGATATGAGGCTCTGATTCAAATTAACAGATCACTAGGATAATCCACAAATGCACAAAGGAATAAAAGGGCAGTTTATTTTATCTGTCTTATAAGGGATGTTCCTGGGGTCAAGCTACTTGTGTGGGCTTCTTTATCTGGCAAACAGAAATATATCTTCCACCAGTTTGGAAAAAAGACACTTAAAGGGATGGCATGGGTGGAGGTCTTTCTCTCTTTCAAGTGAAAGCTTTTGTCACTTTTAGGTTTGCACTGTCTTATCGTGGTGCTGGGGCTCTC